>NW_020526872.1:0-67733 GCF_003368295.1 Carassius auratus
TAGTGGAATATATCAAAGTATATCCCATATATGTGCCAATCTTACCGTTTGCCCAGCAGGTGGCGCTATCATTATAATGGAATATTGGCCTTCAGATGTGTTCAGGCCAGGACTCTTATCAAACATGTGAAGTTTGGGGAAGATTGAACATTTTATGCTTGAGTTACAACAACTTCTCTTGCTGTGGCAAGACATCAAATTTGTCATGGCGCCATGGAAACGCCCTTTAACAAAAACTCAAGATCTCCAAAAGTTAACATTGCACAGGCCTTTAGATTAGACTGACCACAAAATATATGTTAATCTTCAAAAAATTATAGGAGTAGTTTGTCGCAGCGTAAAACATGTCACTTCCTGTTGCCAATAGGTGGCGCTATGACTATAACTGAATGTGGGCATGTAGATCTGTTAAGGGCAGAAGTTTTATCTAACATGTGAAGTTTGGGGCAGATTGGACATTGTATGTCTGAGTTACAGCAACTTCCTTTTTCATGGCGAAACATCGAAATTTGTCAGGCCACCATGGACACGCCCTTTAACGAAATCTAAAGATCTTCGCAATTTAACATCGCAAAGGGCTTAAGATTACACTGACCAGGTTTGGTGTTGATCTGAATAAATCTCTAGGAGGAGTTCGTTAAAGTACAACCCCTGAAAATGGCAAAAACAACGCCAATATTGCAGAGAAAATTCTAAATAACCGACTTCCTGTTGGGATTCGGATTTCGTACCAAGATACATTTTTGTAGGTATTGGTGTGTTACATGTATATACCGATTTTTGTACATGTACGTGAAACATAGCTCGAGGCGCACTCTGTTGAAAGTGTATAGGTGGCGCTATCGAGCCATTTTGCCACACCTGATGGAATTTTGGCCTTCAGATGTGTTCAGGCCAGGACTCTTATCACACATGTGCAGTTTGGGGAAGATCGGACATTTATGCCTGAGTTCTAACATCTTTTATTCCCATGGCGAGACATCGAACTTCGTGACGGCGCCATGGACACGCCTTTTAACGAAAACTCAAGATCTTCACAACTTAACATCTCACAGGCCTTTAGATTAGACTGACCACAAAAAATACACTGATGTCATACAATTTCTAGGAGTAGTTCATCGCAGTGTAAAATATGTCACTTCCTGTTGCCAATAGGTGGCGCTATGACTATAACTGAATATGGGCATGTCAATCTGTTCAGGTCAGGAGTCTCATCAAACATGTGAAGTTTGGGGCAGATTGGTCATTGTATGTCTGAGTTATAGCAACTTCCTGTTTCATGGCGAATCATCGAAATTCGCCAGGCCGCCACGGACACGCCCATTAACGAAAACTCAAAAGCTTCGCAATTTAACATCGCAAAGGCCTTCAGATTAGGCATACTAAATTTGGTGTTGATCTAAATGAATCTCTAGGAGGAGTTCGTTAAAATACAACGCATGGAAATGACAAAAATGACACAAAATTTGCTCATAATATTAGTAATAACCGACTTCCTGTCGGGTTTCGGATTTTGCTCCAAGAGACTTTTTTGTAGGTATTGGAGAGTTACATGAGTATACCGATTTTCATACATGTACATGAAACGTAGCTCGATGCGCACACCGTTGAACGTGTATAGGTGGCGCTGTTGAGCCATTTTGCCACACCCACTTCTGAAACCCATATCAGACGTAAATTTTCGCCAGTTCTGAGGTGTGTGCAAAGTTTCATGACTTTTCGAGCATGTTTAGGCCCTCAAAAATGCGATTCATTTTGGAGAATATTAGTAATAATAATAATAATAATAATAATAATAATAATAATAATAATAATAAACGGAGCAATTCCAAGAGGGTCCTCACACCATCGGTGCTCGGGCCCTAATAATAATAATAATAATAATAAACGGAGCAATTCCAAGAGGGTCCTCACACCATCGGTGCTCGGGCCCTAATAATAATTAAAGCTGCAAGCAGTGATGAACGGGCCCTCGCACCCGGGCTCACCGCCATCGTGTTGCTTTAGTAAAAAGGTGAACGTTGAGAAATATGCATTTAATGTCCTAAATATAAGTGGAATATATCAAAGTATATCCCATATATGTGCCAATCTTACCGTTGCCAGCAGGTGGCGCTATCATTATAATGGAATATTGGCCTTCAGATGTGTTCAGGCCAGGACTCTTATCGAACATGTGAAGTTTGGGGAAGATTGAACATTTTATGCTTGAGTTACAACAACTTCTCTTGCTGTGGCAAGACATCAAATTTTGTCATGGCGCCATGGAAACGCCCTTTAACAAAAACTCAAGATCTCCAAAAGTTAACATTGCACAGGCCTTTAGATTAGACTGACCACAAAATATATGTTAATCTCAAAAAAATTATAGGAGTAGTTTGTCGCAGCGTAAAACATGTCACTTCCTGTTGCCAATAGGTGGCGCTATGACTATAACTGAATGTGGGCATGTAGATCTGTTAAGGGCAGAAGTTTTATCTAACATGTGAAGTTTGGGGCAGATTGGACATTGTATGTCTGAGTTACAGCAACTTCCTTTTTCATGGCGAAACATCGAAATTTGTCAGGCCACCATGGACACGCCCTTTAACGAAATCTAAAGATCTTCGCAATTTAACATCGCAAAGGGTTTAAGATTACACTGACCAGGTTTGGTGTTGATCTGAATAAATCTCTAGGAGGAGTTCGTTAAAGTACAACCCCTGAAAATGGCAAAAACAACGCCAATATTGCAGAGAAAATTCTAAATAACCGACTTCCTGTTGGGATTCGGATTTCGTACCAAGATACATTTTTGTAGGTATTGGTGTGTTACATGTATATACCGATTTTTGTACATGTACGTGAAACATAGCTCGAGGCGCACTCTGTTGAAAGTGTATAGGTGGCGCTATCGAGCCATTTTGCCACACCTGATGGAATTTTGGCCTTCAGATGTGTTCAGGCCAGGACTCTTATCACACATGTGCAGTTTGGGGAAGATCGGACATTTTATGCCTGAGTTCTAACATCTTTTATTCCAATGGCGAGACATCGAACTTCGTGACGGCGCCATGGACACGCCTTTTAACGAAAACTCAAGATCTTCACAACTTAACATCTCACAGGCCTTTAGATTAGACTGACCACAAAAAATACACTGATGTCATACAATTTCTAGGAGTAGTTCATCGCAGTGTAAAATATGTCACTTCCTGTTGCCAATAGGTGGCGCTATGACTATAACTGAATATGGGCATGTCAATCTGTTCAGGTCAGGAGTCTCATCAAACATGTGAAGTTTGGGGCAGATTGGTCATTGTATGTCTGAGTTATAGCAACTTCCTGTTTCATGGCGAATCATCGAAATTCGCCAGGCCGCCACGGACACGCCCATTAACGAAAACTCAAAAGCTTCGCAATTTAACATCGCAAAGGCCTTCAGATTAGGCATACTAAATTTGGTGTTGATCTAAATGAATCTCTAGGAGGAGTTCGTTAAAATACAACGCATGGAAATGACAAAAATGACACAAAATTTGCTCATAATATTAGTAATAACCGACTTCCTGTCGGGTTTCGGATTTTGCTCCAAGAGACTTTTTTGTAGGTATTGGAGAGTTACATGAGTATACCGATTTTCATACATGTACATGAAACGTAGCTCGATGCGCACACCGTTGAACGTGTATAGGTGGCGCTGTTGAGCCATTTTGCCACACCCACTTCTGAAACCCATATCAGACGTAAATTTTCGCCAGTTCTGAGGTGTGTGCAAAGTTTCATGACTTTTCGAGCATGTTTAGGCCCTCAAAAATGCGATTCATTTTGGAGAATATTAGTAATAATAATAATAATAATAATAATAATAATAATAATAATAATAATAATAATAATAATAATAATAATAATAATAATAAACGGAGCAATTCCAAGAGGGTCCTCACACCATCGGTGCTCGGGCCCTAATAATAATAATAATAATAATAATAAACGGAGCAATTCCAAGAGGGTCCTCACACCATCGGTGCTCGGGCCCTAATAATAATTAAAGCTGCAAGCAGTGATGAACGGGCCCTCGCACCCGGGCTCACCGCCATCGTGTTGCTTTAGTAAAAAGGTGAACGTTGAGAAATATGCATTTAATGTCCTAAATATAAGTGGAATATATCAAAGTATATCCCATATATGTGCCAATCTTACCGTTGCCAGCAGGTGGCGCTATCATTATAATGGAATATTGGCCTTCAGATGTGTTCAGGCCAGGACTCTTATCGAACATGTGAAGTTTGGGGAAGATTGAACATTTTATGCTTGAGTTACAACAACTTCTCTTGCTGTGGCAAGACATCAATTTTGTCATGGCGCCATGGAAACGCCCTTTAACAAAAACTCAAGATCTCCAAAAGTTAACATTGCACAGGCCTTTAGATTAGACTGACCACAAAATATATGTTAATCTCAAAAAAATTATAGGAGTAGTTTGTCGCAGCGTAAAACATGTCACTTCCTGTTGCCAATAGGTGGCGCTATGACTATAACTGAATGTGGGCATGTAGATCTGTTAAGGGCAGATGTTTTATCTAACATGTGAAGTTTGGGGCAGATTGGACATTGTATGTCTGAGTTACAGCAACTTCCTTTTTCATGGCGAAACATCGAAATTTGTCAGGCCACCATGGACACGCCCTTTAACGAAATCTAAAGATCTTCGCAATTTAACATCGCAAAGGGCTTAAGATTACACTGACCAGGTTTGGTGTTGATCTGAATAAATCTCTAGGAGGAGTTCGTTAAAGTACAACCCCTGAAAATGGCAAAAACAACGCCAATATTGCAGAGAAAATTCTAAATAACCGACTTCCTGTTGGGATTCGGATTTCGTACCAAGATACATTTTTGTAGGTATTGGTGTGTTACATGTATATACCGATTTTTGTACATGTACGTGAAACATAGCTCGAGGCGCACTCTGTTGAAAGTGTATAGGTGGCGCTATCGAGCCATTTTGCCACACCTGATGGAATTTTGGCCTTCAGATGTGTTCAGGCCAGGACTCTTATCACACATGTGAAGTTTGGGGAAGATCGGACATTTTATGCCTGAGTTATAACATCTTTTATTCCCATGGCGAGACATCGAACTTCGTGACGGCGCCATGGACACGCCTTTTAACGAAAACTCAAGATCTTCACAACTTAACATCGCACAGGGCTTTAGATTAGACTGACCACAAAAAATACATTGATGTCATAAAATTTCTAGGAGTATTTCATCGCAGTGTAAAATATGTCACTTCCTGTTGCCAATAGGTGGCGCTATGACTATAACTGAATATGGGCATGTCAATCTGTTCAGGTCAGGAGTCTCATCAAACATGTGAAGTTTGGGGCAGATTGGTCATTGTATGTCTGAGTTATAGCAACTTCCTGTTTCATGGCGAATCATCGAAATTCGCCAGGCCGCCAAGGACACGCCCATTAACGAAAACTCAAAAGCTTCGCAATTTAACATCGCAAAGGCCTTCAGAATAGGCATACCAAATTTGGTGTTGATCTGAATGAATCTCTAGGAGGAGTTTGTTAAAATACAACGCATGGAAATGACAAAAATGACACAAAATTTGCTTATAATATTAGTAATAACCGACTTCCTGTTGGGTTTCGGATTTTGCTCCAAGATACTTTTTTGTAGGTATTGGAGAGTTACATGTGTATACCGATTTTCATACATGTACATGAAACGTAGCTCGAGGCGCACACCGTTGAACGTGTATAGGTGGCGCTGTTGAGCCATTTTGCCACACCCACTTCTGAAACCCATATCAGACGTAAATTTTCGCCAGTTCTGAGGTGTGTGCAAAGTTTCATGACTTTTCGAGCATGTTTAGGCCCTCAAAAATGCGATTCATTTTGGAGAATGATAATAATAATAATAATAATAATAATAATAATAATAATAATAATAATAATAATAATAATAATAAACGGAGCAATTCCAAGAGGGTCCTCACACCATCGGTGCTCGGGCCCTAATAATAATTAAAGCTGCAAGCAGCGATGAACGGGCCCTCGCACCCGGGCTCACCCCCATCGTGTGGCTCTAGTAAAAAGGTGAACGTTGAGAAATATGCATTTAATGTCCTAAATATAAGTGGAATATATCAAAGTATATCCCATATATGTGCCAATCTTACCGTTGCCAGCACGCCTTTTAACGAAAACTCAAGATCTTCACAACTTAACATCGCACAGGGCTTTAGATTAGACTGACCACAAAAAATACATTGATGTCATAAAATTTCTAGGAGTAGTTCATCGCAGTGTAAAATATGTCACTTCCTGTTGCCAATAGGTGGCGCTATGACTATAACTGAATATGGGCATGTCAATCTGTTCAGGTCAGGAGTCTCATCAAACATGTGAAGTTTGGGGCAGATTGGTCATTGTATGTCTGAGTTATAGCAACTTCCTGTTTCATGGCGAATCATCGAAATTCGCCAGGCCGCCAAGGACACGCCCATTAACGAAAACTCAAAAGCTTCGCAATTTAACATCGCAAAGGCCTTCAGAATAGGCATACCAAATTTGGTGTTGATCTGAATGAATCTCTAGGAGGAGTTTGTTAAAATACAACGCATGGAAATGACAAAAATGACACAAAATTTGCTTATAATATTAGTAATAACCGACTTCCTGTTGGGTTTCGGATTTTGCTCCAAGATACTTTTTTGTAGGTATTGGAGAGTTACATGTGTATACCGATTTTCATACATGTACATGAAACGTAGCTCGAGGCGCACACCGTTGAACGTGTATAGGTGGCGCTGTTGAGCCATTTTGCCACACCCACTTCTGAAACCCATATCAGACGTAAATTTTCGCCAGTTCTGAGGTGTGTGCAAAGTTTCATGACTTTTCGAGCATGTTTAGGCCCTCAAAAATGCGATTCATTTTGGAGAATAATAATAATAATAATAATAATAATAATAATAATAATAATAATAATAATAATAATAATAAACGGAGCAATTCCAAGAGGGTCCTCACACCATCGGTGCTCGGGCCCTAATAATAATTAAAGCTGCAAGCAGCGATGAACGGGCCCTCGCACCCGGGCTCACCGCCATCGTGTGGCTCTAGTAAAAAGGTGAACGTTGAGAAATATGCATTTAATGTCCTAAATATAAGTGGAATATATCAAAGTATATCCCATATATGTGCCAATCTTACCGTTGCCAGCAGGTGGCGCTATCATTATAATGGAATATTGGCCTTCAGATGTGTTCAGGCCAGGACTCTTATCAAACATGTGAAGTTTGGGGAAGATTGAACATTTTATGCTTGAGTTACAACAACTTCTCTTGCTGTGGCAAGACATCAATTTTTATCATGGCGCCATGGAAACGCCCTTTAACAAAAACTCAAGATCTCCAAAAGTTAACATTGCACAGGCCTTTAGATTAGACTGACCACAAAATATATGTTAATCTCAAAAAAATTATAGGAGTAGTTTGTCGCAGCGTAAAACATGTCACTTCCTGTTGCCAATAGGTGGCGCTATGACTATAACTGAATGTGGGCATGTAGATCTGTTAAGGGCAGAAGTTTTATCTAACATGTGAAGTTTGGGGCAGATTGGACATTGTATGTCTGAGTTACAGCAACTTCCTTTTTCATGGCGAAACATCGAAATTTGTCAGGCCGCCATGGACACGCCCTTTAACGAAATCTAAAGATCTTCGCAATTTAACATCGCAAAGGGCTTAAGATTACACTGACCAGGTTTGGTGTTGATCTGAATAAATCTCTAGGAGGAGTTCGTTAAAGTACAACCCCTGAAAATGGCAAAAACAACGCCAATTTTGCAGAGAAAATTCTAAATAACTGACTTCCTGTTGGGATTCGGATTTCGTACCAGAGACTTTTTTGTGTTACATGTGTATACCGATTTTTGTACATGTACGTGAAACATAGCTCGAGGCGCACTCTGTTGAAAGTGTACAGGTGGCGCTATCGAGCCATTTTGCCACACCTGATGGAATTTTGGCCTTCAGATGTGTTCAGGCCAGGACTCTTATCACACATTTGCAGTTTGGGGAAGATCGGACATTTTATGCCTGAGTTATAACATATTTTATTCCCATGGCGAGACATCAAACTTCGTGACGGCGCCATGGACACGCCTTTTAACGAAAACTCAAGATCTTCACAACTTAACATCGCACAGGCCTTTAGATCAGACGGACCACAAAAAAGACATTGATGTCATAAAATTTCTATGAGTAGTTCATCGCAGCGTGAAATAAGTCACTTCCTGTTACCAACAGGTGGCGCTATGACTATAACTGAATATGGGCATGTCAATCTGTTCAGGTCAGGAGTCTCATCAAACATGTGAAGTTTGGGGCAGATTGGTCATTGTATGTCTGAGTTATAGCAACTTCCTGTTTCATGGCGAATCATCGAAATTCGCCAGGCCGCCACGGACACACCCATTAACGAAAACTCAAAAGCTTCGCAATTTAACATCGCAAAGGCCTTCAGATTAGGCATACCAAATTTGGTGTTGATCTGAATGAATCTCTAGGAGGAGTTCGTTAAAATACAACGCATGGAAACGACAAAAATGACACAAAATTTGCTCAATATTAGTAATAACCGACTTCCTGTTGGGTTTCGGATTTTGCTCCAAGAGACTTTTTTGTAGGTATTGGAGTTTTACATGTGTATACCGATTTTCATACATGTACATGAAACGTAGCTCGAGGCGCACACCGTTGAACGTGTATAGGTGGCTCTGTTGAGCCATTTTGCCACACCCACTTCTGAAACCCATATCAGACGTAAATTTTCGCCAGTTCTGAGGTGTGTGCAAAGTTTCATGACTTTTCGAGCATGTTTAGGCCCTCAAAAATGCGATTCATTTTGGAGAAGCGGAATAATAATAATAATAATAATAATAAACGGAGCAATTCCAAGAGGGTCCTCACACCATCGGTGCTCGGGCCCTAATAATAATAATAATAAACGGAGCAATTCCAATAGGGTCCTCACACCATCGGTGCTCGGGCCCTAATAATATGTTAGTCAAGACCAAGAGTGATACTCCAAAATGGAATAATCTTAAAGTATTTCTCCAAGGTTAAATCTTAACTGTCAAAATGTGTGTGTCTGTGATTTCGTTCAGAGACATCCTGGCACCCAGTATGTTAATTCAGCAAGAGGTCTGTGACTATTTCTTAATCTAATGAATAATTGATTTGTTTAATCTAATGAAAAATGGTGTGTCTCTTTATTCCAAATGCCAGTCATTGTTCTAATACTTCTATTGGTAAAGATTTTTCGGTAACACTTTAGTATAGGGTCCAATTCACACTAATAACTACTTTCTTATTAGCATGTCTATTATTAACATATTGACTGTTTATAAATGCTAATAAAGTACTTATAATGCATGACATCCATAATCCTACCCAATACCCTAAACTTAACAACTACCTTATAAACTATTAATAAGCAGCAAATAAGGGGTTAATTGAGGCAAAAGTCATAGTTAATGGTTAGTTAATAGTGAGAATTGGACCCTAAAATAAAGTGTGACCGATTTTTCATTGTCTGCAGATTTATGATGTGCAGATTTTTTTCTTGCCCCTGACTCAAAAATTAAATGTCTCCCATGAAAATGGGGGCTCCAATTATGCATAAATCTATAGGGCTCTGTGTGGATCTGATTCCGTGTGGGTCTGAATTAGTTGCCTTTGCAGATAATGCAGCCATAACTGAACTATGCACAAATGTAATTCTGTGTTTAACATCATATGTTAATATGTATCTTTATAGGTGAGTACCCACCAGAGGTTTTGTATCACTGGCAGAAGAAGCCTGCAAATTATCCACAGCCCAACTATCCACTTTATCACCCCCTACCAGATGCAAGGTATTATTTCCGTAACACATAACTTTATATATATATATATATATATATATATATGTGTGTGTGTGTGTGTGTGTGTGTGTGTGTGTGTGTGTGTGTGTGTGTGTGTGTGTGTGTGTGTGTGTGTGTATTTACAGTACATTTTCATTTATCATTTATCCAAAGCATCTTACAAATGAGGGCAATGGAAGCATTCAAAAACAACAAAAGAGCAATGATATATAAGTGACATAACAAGTCTCAGTTAGCTTAAACGCAGAACATGAAGCAAGGGCTTTTAAGTAATATAATGAATAAAAAGAAAACAGATTGAATAGAAAAATAATATAGCAAGCTAGTGTTATATGTCTTTTTTATACTTTTATAATAAACGTATAGAATACATAAAGTTTAGAAAGGTAGTTAGAATTTTTTTTTATATATAAGAATTTAATTAGAATAGTGAATGCTAAAGTAAGAGGGTCAAATAAAGATTCTTGAATATGGCATTTTAATTTTACCCTCTGGGGTCTAAGGGTATTTTTGGGGCCTGGAGAAGTTTTGTCATGCCGTGACATTTGTACTTTTTTCAGTTTCTTATAAATACCTAAATGGCTAAAGTCTAATATCACTGTAATCAGCACATAATTGGCTATAATAATATGTGTGCAGCATGTATGTACATGATTGTGTTTTTGAGAAAAAAAAAATTATGCGTGGTTAGTGAAAAACTAAAAATGGTAAATCAATTTAATAAGGCCATAAAACACATAAAGTACAATGGTTCCCAGAATATATTTAATTACCCCACAACATAATTTAATATCCACTTGGGGGAGCAGTTAAACTGTTTATTATAAACAATCAAAGCTGACTTTCAAACTGAACTTTTTGCATCATTACTCCAGTCACACAATCCTTCAGAAATCCTTTTAACAATCTGATTTTCTACAAAAAAAAAAACAAAAAAAAAACAACACATTTATTGTTATTATTATCATTATCATTATTATTAATGTTGAAAAGAGCTGAGAATATTTTTTCAGGTTTATTAGGGGGGATAAATTGAAAGAAATAGCATTGTTTATTACATTTGTTACAGTTTCATTTATTTGTTACATTTATATTATTTACATCAATCTTTTGAATTGTATAATATTGTTACTGAAACTTCATAATGTTTAACTTGATTATACATTTAGTCAGGAATTATAGTTTGGAAATAGTCTTTGGAAAAAGTCTAACTAGTAAAATGTTTAGACGTTATGTGAAAACTAGTACAAGTATATAAATAAATAAAAAGAGACTTACTTATGTTTATGATCTCTGCTGAATAAAGCACTTCATCCTTTTTTTCTGAGAAAATCCAAATCTCAAAATCCTCAACCACATCACATCTTTGTGGGGTGAATTCATTGATCTATAATATAGAATTTATATAGATCAGTGGGTGAATTATGTCTTATTCTTTTCGGGGGCGTGGTCACATTAGATATAATGAAGGGAGTGAAAAACAGACATTGCGTTGTTTTCATATGGATTACTTTATCACAGAATATTTGTTTTCGCATGGCACTTGTTTAGTTTAAAAGCAGACATGTCAAGCTTTCTATAGATCTCTCTCTCATGTCTCTTCGTTGAGTATTCACGGAGTTACAGTTCATTTTAATGACTTGCTTGTAAATGAAGATCAGCGCAGACAAAGGCTGCAGACAGCACACCTTGTTTGTTATCTTTATTTTATAAGTGCACAAAGTTCTGTTGTTATTATTTCTGTATTCAAAAAAGTAGACCCTTTACAGATTCGATTGATGTATTGATCTTATCTGTACGATCGAAACTGAAAGTGTAATTTAAGTTATTTTCGGGGTTATCTGTAGTGGTGGGCGATACTGCAAAATTTGGTATCGATCCAATACCAAATACATATAGGGTCAGTATCGCCGATACTGAAACCAATATGATACTTTTTACTTAAAAAAAAAAAAAAACTTTTGTGTAGAGGAGTGCAGTAGGTCTATGTCATTATTTCTGAGGTGGATGAATGATCAATTATTTAGGCAATATTTTTTATTAATATATTGAAGTCCACAAAATTATTAGTGATAAAAAAAGCTAAAAAAAAATCTCTCCCTTTTTTCTGGTTTTAAAAGCAAATGAAATAAATTGCACACAATTATTACTGAAGAACAAACAAAGAACAAATATACCTGTGAAATTACATCCCCTGAGCCCCCCTTCTGAATGTGCTAACAGCTTCACTCCCTCTGTTCGCTGCTCCTCGGCGCGTTGTGTCAGTGAGTCACGTGACGACACAACAACGAATCACAGCAGAGCAGCAGGAGGGTGAGGAGTAGCAAAGTGGGCCAGGATGTGAAAGCAGCGTTTGCTCATTCTAGAGGTAGAAGACACGCGCAAAGTATAATGAACGTTGATGAGAAACAATTAAATTAAAATTTCGATTAAATTACAATTGTATCAATCCGATACTCCGCCACGGTCCCCCCGAAGCAATCTAAAATAGTCTGAATATAAACACTTATTATAGGTGCACCCTAGTGATTCAGGACAAGCCAAAAACACGGTTTGGAAAATGGATTCATGGTGTACTCGCTTATTATATACAATTTACTACATTTTGAACACAAACAAAGTTACGGACCGCAGCTCTGATTGGTTATTTTTTACCGGGAGCGATGGAGTTTCTGCAAATGGCAATAGGATCACTGGGAGGAGCCAGAGGAGCTTGATTTTTTTCACAGATTATCTGTCTCATATTCTACTGTCAGGTCATAATGACAGGTTTAATAAATATGTAAAAAAATATTTTTTTTACAAAAGTTCCCTACAGCACCTTTAAAGCAGTCATAATGTATCTTGACAAAACTATATATATAGATTTTTTTTTTTTCTAAAAGAGCTTAATGTACTATGAAAACACACTGTAGGCAAAAAACTTGGGACCATTTGAAACTTCCTATCCAATGAAATTTAGGGCCTATCATACACCCGGAGCAATGCAACGCAAGGCGCAGCGCAAGTGTGTTTGCCAGTTTCAGTCCGGCGTTGTTTGCATTTTCCCGTTCAGCGCCATGTTATTTAATTAACTCAAACCTGGTCTAAAGTCTAAAGTCAATGGTGCAATATTTTTTTTTTGTTATTTGAACAGTGCGTTGTTAGAAAATGCGCCTCTGGGCGGGTCCACAGTGCGTTTTGATTTTGCTTAATACACACAGGGATGCGCATCACAAAAACATGCTAAATATTAAAAACAAAAGGATTACAGTTTAAAAGAAAATTATTGTGTAGGAAACATAAATTTAGAAATGTAATGATGGATAGTCATTGCATGTATTAGAATTAGGCTACCTATTTGCAGTTCAGCCTACTATTGTCATGTTGAATGAAATTGGCTAATTAATTGAACAATTGTGCCAATACACACACACACATATATATTAACTAACTCATCGTGCAGAGCTATTTGAAAGCCTGCATCTAACGCGGACGACTGAAAGATTGACTGGCCACTTAACAGATAATTTCAGCAAAACACCACTTGTTGAACTCCTCAGTTTAATCAGTGTGTTTAATATGTCAGTGTAGATCAGTTTCTTTGCTTGAGAAGCATTCATCAAATTCCGCCATGTAAATAGTGATTCCCTCTTAAAGGGAATGGGAGATGACACTCTGATTGGTTTACTGAATGTTATGCCTATTACTTTTTAAGAGAATAGAGACAACCCATTCCAAAAATGCGCCCCGGCGCACAGACCGTTTTTCCGTCGTTAAAATAGCAAAAGTGAATTTGGATACGCCTGAGTGCATCTGCGCCGTGCGCTTTACCCTTTGCATTTAGATCGTTAAAATAGGCCCCAATGACTTGTCATAATAATAATAATACAGCTGAAAAAACAACTTGTAAAGTTACAATATTTGATGTCAGACAGATGGGATTTAAAAAGACAATTCAAAATCACAGATATTACCAAATTACTAATTTGAATGACACTATCGGGTGAAAACAAAACTTGAACTAAACTGAGCTGGATAATGAAAGTTTTGTCATTATCATATTCTGCAGAGTTGCCATGTTTAATAATTGATTAACTTTTCAACGATGACAGTCAGGGGCGGACTGGCCATCTGTGTGATCTGGAGAATGACAGAATGGCCGGTACTCCAGGATGGCCGGTGGGCCGGCCCACCATCCACCATGCACGCAGTCATCACCTGTTTTTTTTTTCCCCCACTAATCTGTTTAGACTCCAGTACTGTAAGTAGCAACAATGCACATTTAAGTTGGATGCCAGCTGCACTGGCCGTGGCCACCAAGTAAGGAGAAGAAGTGGAAGAGTAGGAAGAAATAAAAGCCGTGGATAAAAGATGGAAAGAAAAGGGTGGGGCTGAGAAGGAGAGAAAACAAAAAGTGGAATTTAGATAGTGAAGCCACTAAATATCACAAAATAACTGAAATATATAGCAATATTTTCCAGCAGCAGCACTTCACAGTTAAATATTAGCAGCAGTGAAGAAGTGAGCCAGACAGCTATGCAGCAAAATTCCACCTGTCATGATGCTGATGGACAGAAAGATGAGCTGGTTCCACAGGCAGATCCAGGGCAAGTACTGTATTTTTTGGACTATAAGCAGGCATGTTCTGGCCATCGGGACTACCGGGAGATTCCCGGTGGGCCGCGGTCTGGTTGGGCCGGTGTGTTATGTATTTTGTTTTTAAATCATTAATAATCACAAATAGATTCGTAATTATATTGTTGTATGGTACAATTCCGGCCTTATGTGTCTCTCTCATGAAGCTGAATTATGTTTTTTTTTTTACGTTAGTCACAATAATTTATTTAAAACATTACAAAAAGCAGTATAAAGAACAGATAAAACGACGCGTATGCATGATGCTGATGCGAGCTGCGAGACGTGACGTGTTCACTGCTCATTGGCCAATCAGAATCAAGTTCTAGCCTTGAAAAGCGGCCGCTTTACAACTGCAACGAAATTCAATATGTTAAATAATAAAATATCTAAGCGTAATGGAGGGGCCGAACGTTGAGAGAGAGAAAACGACAAGCACTTGAGGCAGATGCCACCAAATGTGTCAAGATATATAAATTATTTGCTGGAAGGCAAAAGACTTAAGTGAAGACGTCAGCAGGGCGGGACTTGACTGCTGAGGTGAGACAGATATGTGATGATACACGTAGGCTACTGCATTGTTTTGTTTCAAAAAGTTAGGATATTCCAGCTGTAATATGCCACCACTCACTGATCTATATAAATTACATTTACAATTCTCAGCTCTCAGGTTCTGTCCATTTTATTACAAAATTCAGACAATACCGTTTTGGCGTCAGAAAATGTGACGTGACACATCGCTTTAGTACTGAGCCCCTTAAGGGTCATTCTGGTGGAAAAAAATCAGAGTGAGTGAAAAAATGTCGGGTGGGAGGAAAAAAATATTTTTTAGATTTTTTAGATTTATACTGCACAGTCTTCAAACTACACGAGAGCTTTCTTGCTCTCTCTCTCTCTCTCCCTCGTGCATATTAACAAAATCATCAGACACCATAGAAAAAGGGCGGAATGCCAAAGTTTCACGTGGAGCATTCTGAGATTTTTTTCTCCATGACAGGCTGCTGGCTCTCACTGTTAAATGTTTTTTTTTTTTTTTTTTTTGCAAAAGCACTCTCTGTATAAGCTTAAAGCCCTCAAGTTTACATTCGTTACTGTATTCTTACAATTGCTCTAAACAAATATTTTGGGTGACCTTTTTTTTGAATGCTGTTGTTATTTTCATCTGAAAGAAGAACTTTTTTTCAGTAAGCTAGGCCTTATGTGTTCAGAAAGCTTGTTTCAGTAAGCTATGTGTTTTCAAGGCTTCAAGGTTTTATTGAATGCTATCTCTATACAAGTGCAAAGTAATGCATTCTTAGTCTTTTATTTTGTAATTTTAAAAGCAATAAACATATATTGCAATGTTAAGGAATTCATGTTTTTTTCATTCAGATATGTAAATCAACATTTATAAATTGTTAGTAGTCAATTAATGGGGAGACAATCGAAGTCGAATCGGTCTGAAAAAATTAATCGTTAGATTAATCGATGCATCGAAAAAATAATCGCTAGATTAATCATTTAAAAAATAATTGTTTATCCCAGCCCTAGTAAGTATTGAACATGAAAGGAGAAAGAGAGTTACTTAATAGGGATGAACTTAGGAAGTGATATTAAGGCTGCTACATTTTTAATGATTACAGTTGTTAAAACAGCTAAACTTCAACATTTTAGCTGTAAAATGCCACATGCAGTAGTTAATATTAAGAAATATTTTGTGTTTTACTTTTATCCAAGTTTATTAGATGGAAAAATGCAGTTTTACAAATGCTAGAAACGTGGCTTTCTAAGGAAAGATTGCGATCAAATAGCACGTCTTAGACAGTGTTCTAGGTTATTACATGCAGAGTTTCTAGGCCCTTTAATTTACACCTCTGTTTTTTCGGAATTTAGCAGTAAGAAATTACTCGTCATCCAGTTTTTTATTTTTAACGAATGCACTTCCATTAATGCCAACAAAGTGTTCAAGTCTATGCAAAAGGATGTTTTGGTCAATTGTGTCAAACGCAGCACTAAGATCCAATAGAACTAATAGAGAGATACAACCATGATCAGATGATAAGAGCAGGTCATTTGTAACTCTAGGAGAACAGTCTCATTACTATGATACGGTCTAAATCCTGACTGAAATCCTCACATATACCATTTTTCTCTAAGAGGGAATATAATTGTGAGGATACCACCATTTCTAGTATCTTGGACAGAATAGGGAGATTCGAGATTGGTCTATAATTAACTAGTTCTTTGGGGCCAAGTTGTGTTTTTTTGATGAGAGGCTTAATAACAGACAGTTTGAAGGTTTTGGGGACATATCTTGTGAATGCTGTGACAAGTGTCTGTTAGCCTAACGCAGTACACATAGCAAGTGTTTTTTTTTTTGTTTTTGTTTTTTTTTTTATAATAAAAAAAAAAAAAAAGTAAATACATTAGAAAAAGAATAGGGGATGCTAGTTTAGGAGGGTCGTTTTTTAATATAAATAAAATAAGTCAAAATAATAGAAAATACTAGTGTTAGAGAGACATTTTTTTATAATATATAAAAAGAAAACAAGAAGATAGAAGAGAGAACACTATAGTGTTAGAGGCTATTTTCTTTTTTTCCTTTTTTTTTTTTTTTACAAAGAAAACGACTAGTAAGAATAGAAAAATTATAGAGAGTAAGTGTTAGGGGTCAAGTGTTTTTTTTTTTCTTCTTAGAATTAGTATAGAGAGTGATAGACTTTAAATATGCTTAAAGTAATACTTTTTTTTTTACGAAAAAGTTGTATTGATTATCATAACCACGCTTTGCTTCCCCTTTGGAGGTCCATCTCTAGACAAGTGGCAGTTGTGAGGCCCCCTCAAGTCACATCCCGTCAGAGTACAGCCCCTGTGAGAGAGCTCATATCAGAAGTGTGTGTCCAGCCTTCCCAACCAGCTTCTGTCGGCCACCCTCAAACATTGAGGCGCAACATCAGTCTTCCTGATGACTGCAGTGAGTGATGCTTCAAAATCAGTTTTTCAGATCAACATGAAACTCTGACAACTTATAATTTTTATGATTTTCAGGAGACATTTTCATAACATATTCTGTGGACACTGCAGCGGAGTTGATGCCCTTTGTGAATTTTTTAATTAATCAGGGATTCAGACCGGCTGTAAGAATGCCTACTTTTCATAAAACATTTATTGTTTGTGATGTGTATAATAGATATATTAAACAAATCTCTCCTTGTTTTTTTTTTTTTTTTTTTTTTTTTTTACAGATTGATATATTTGAAGACAGAGTTAGACAAATGGATGTCAACAAATGGATGGACAGTTTTTTAAAAAATGTAAGAAAATCTATGTATAATTGTTGTAAGGGAGCAGAAAAAAAGTGAATTTTTTGTGTTTGTTTTGTTTTTCTTTTTAGTTTAGTTTATTTTAAAGTCACCATGAAACGGAAGTTGCAATTGTCTTCTTTGCTGTGACATATCTGAGTGAAATGGCATCTGAAATAAGCATCTGAATAATTTATTTGCAATCAAGTCAATGATATCGCTGTAGATGAAGTGACCCCAACCAAGCAAGCCAGAGGTGATGGCGGCAAGGAACCGAAACTCCATCTGTGACAGAATGGAGAAAAAAACCTTGGGAGAAACCAGGCTCAGTTGGGGGGCCAGTTCTCCTCTGACCAGACGAAACCAGCAGTTAAATTCCAGGCTGCAGCAAAGTCAGATTGTGCAGAAGAATTATCTGTTTCTTGTGGTCTTGTCCTGGTGGTCCTCTGAGACAAGGTTATTACAGGGGATCTGTATTTGGGGCTCTAGTTGTCCTGGTCTCTGCTGTCTTTCAGGGATGTAGAGGTCCTTTCTAGGTGCCGATCCACGATCTGGTCTGCATACTAACTGGATCCGGGTGACTGCAGTGACCCTCTGATCTGGATACAGACTGGATCTGGATCTGCGGTGACTTCGGAATAAGAGAGAAACAGACTAATATTAGCGTAGATGCAATTTTTCTAATGATGTACAGTAGCAAGTGTATCAGGTGTTATGGGAAGTGTTCCTTGTTCTGGTTTACCTAATTAATGCAGCCTAAAACTCCTTTATCGGATTTGGATATTAAAAGCATATTAGTATGTTATGTGTAAGCCAGGTTAAAGAGATGGGTCTTTAATCTAGATTTAAACTGCAAGAGTGTGTCTGCCTCTCGAACAATGTTAGGTAGGTTATTCCAGAGTTTAGGCGCCAAAATAGGAAAAGGACCTGCTGCCCGCAGTTGATTTTGATATTCTAGGTATTATCAAATTGCCTGAGTTTGAGAACGTAGCGGACGTAGAGGATTATAATGCAAAAGGAGCTCATTCAAATACTGAGGTGCAAAACTATTCAGGGCTTTATAAGTAATAAGCAATATATTAAAATCTAGACAATGTTTGATAGGGAGCCAGTGCAGTGTTGACAGGACCGGGCTAATATGGTCATACTTCCTGGTTCTATTAAGAACTCTTGCTGCTGCATTTTGAACTAGCTGTAGTTTGTTTACTAAGCGTGCAGAACAACCACCCAATAAAGCATTACAATAATCTAACCTTGAGGTCATAAATGCATGGATTAACATTTCTGCATTTGACATTGAGAGCATAGGCTGTAATTTAGATATATTTTTTGAGATGGAAAAATGCAGTTTTGATTGCGATCAAATAGCACAATAAATATAGAGCTGAGTATAATCATCATAACAGTGAAAGCTAACACCATGTTACCTGATGATATCTCCCAAGGGTAACATATAAAGCGTGAAGAGTAGCGGCCCTAGTACTGAGCCTTGAGGTACTCCATACTGCACTTGTGATCGATATGGTCCCTCTTCATTCACTGCTACGAACTGATTGCGGTCTTATAAGTACGATTTAAACCATGCTAATGCACTTCCATTAATGCCAACAAAGTGTTCAAGTTTATGTAAAAGAATGTTGTGGTCAATTGTGTCAAACGCAGCACTAAGATCCAATAGAACTAATAGAGATATACAACCACGATCAGATGATAAGAACAGGTAATTTGTAACTCTAAGGAGAGCAGTCTCAGTACTATGATATGGTCTAAATCCTTACTGGAAATCATCACATAGACCATTTTTCTTTAAAGAAGAAATATAATTGTGAGGATACCACCATTTCTAGTATCTTGGACAGAAAAGGGAGATTCAAGATTGGTCTATAATTAACTAGTTCTTTGGGGTCAAGTTGTGTTTTTTTTTGACGATAGGCTTAATAACAGCCAGTTTGAAGGTTTACGGGTTAACACACTTTTTTGCACATATTTAAAACCAACAATAAATGTTTCAGGATTAAAACATTCGATAAACGTGTTACACATTGCTTGCACCATTGCAAACTGGTGCAATCCTGAAACGTTGCATAAAAGCATGAGAACGACAACTTGAGTCATTCTTAGAATCCAACATTGAAACAAAATAATTCACCGCAATAGCTCAATGAAGGTTTCTCCACTGCAAATCTCCTGTTCTTTATGATAATGGTGGCTTGTACAATACTCTCCATTCAGTTCTTACATTACCTAATATTAAATTAATATTCCAACTCTCTCATCAAGCATCTTCTTGTTAAGCATGAAAACACACATTTTATACAAATCTTTCTCCATACATAAAAAAACAACAACAGAAAACTTTTTTTTTTTTTTTGTAGAAAAAAAACAACAACCTGAAAACTCTTCAAAACTTGGTTAAATTAACAAACAAGGAAAAGGATCTTCACTTTCAGGGACACTAGTCCTAAAAAAGAAATCCTCTAAAACAAATATGTGAAAACTTTTAACCTTATCAAAAACGAGTAATTGAACGAACAGATGTAAAACCCAGTTCCCTTTCAAGGGAACTTCGAACTGCGTCCTCTAGGGGGCTCTATGGAAAACACCTCGTCGTGACCCGTGTATGAAGAATATTTTTAAAAAACACCAACGAGTTGGCCGGCAACAGCCTCTGACGCCACTACCGGCGCGACTATAACACTTTCTGATACTGAGGGTAGTGCTCTGCTGGGTTTTTACCCAGGAAAATCAGGAGATATTTGGGGATGGTGAAGAAGCTGAGGCTGAGCCTTCTGCATATGTAGAGCTGTTGGAGGTTATGGATCGCACCACAGCAAAGTTGGACTTGCCATGAAAGTGCGCTAACAAGGTGACGCCATGAGGCCACCTTGATGAGCATTATCTTTCTGACCATAGCCCTCCAGCTTGGGTGAGCCTTCCATTTCTGCCTGATCTCCATACAGAGATCGAAAAGAAATGAAAGTTTTCTTCTCGCATCCATCGGTTTCGGCGATGTGCCGACATCGAGTTGATGCGCGAAAACGGCTATGAGAGGTCTTCATGAATCCTGGTAAAAAATTAGATTAAGAAATATCCAGTCTTGCCTTAAGAATCAAAGATCCTTCAACAGCCAAAAAATAGAATGAACATGATCGCCCCCCCAGCTTACATTGGTCCATCAAGAAGTCTTTGTAAAAAATGCAACCGGAGTGCTACAATCCTACTCTGCAGAGGAATCAACCCCTGTCCCGCTTCCTCCTTGGGTAATAATAAAACACTCTGTGGAATCCAATGAAGCTCGTCCCAGAAAATGTCAACAAAAACTGTTTGAATCTCTGCCATCAATTTCACAGGAGAGTAAATACAAACCAGTCTGTGCCATAAAAGTGAAGCAACCAAAAAGTATTCTTCCCCATAAACCAGCTAGGAATTTTATTGTTCTAAGAATGTTCAGAGAATGTTATATATTCTGGGAATGTTTTCAGCTGCAAGTTTTATTTTAGTTCCCAGAATGTTCTCCTAAAAGTTAGGATAACATTATCTAAAGACATTCTAAAAATGTTTATTAATAACATTATTAGAACATTTTTCCCTAACATTATAATTAAGATTTAAGTGGAAAACTTTCCATTGGATAATGAATGTGGACTTAAATGTTGCAAGTCAAATTTTGTTTGAAAGTAAAAACCCAGACTTTTCCAACTTCATTAAATATCTCCAAAAACAGTATTTCCAACTTCATTTATTATAAACCAGGTTAAATCTATTTCTGTCATACATTTACAAAAGTTCTTATTGAGATGAACAGAGGATAAAACTGCTGAGTTTTCATAAAACTGAGTTACATTTCTCCTTCAATGCAACTGACCATGACAATATTATTTGAAATTGAAATTGAACAACACTGACTATAGATTTCACAGTCGTGAGCTGAAAGTAAAAACTAAGCAATATCATGTGCAGGAATGCTATTGTGAAAATGATCACAGGTGTAATTGTCTGTATATATCCATTCTATAAACGGGTACTTTTTAGGCAAAACTGACCGGTTCATTTTTGTATTTCGATTCTGTGCCTTCTACTTGAATCTGATTAATTTGTTTTGCAGAAGTCAGTGTTAATAATTGTAGTGATCAGTCCAAAGTATAAGACAGATGTTGAGGGAGATGGATCTGATCAACATGGACTACACACCAAGTACATCCACACTCAGGTGAGACCTGCTGATAACTGTCTCTTCTCATCCTTCTAGAAGTCTTTGTAAAAGCTTCTTTGAATGTTTTGATAAGGCAGATCTTATAAGATACAGCATTTTATCCATCAGGGAATGCTGTTGTTGAAGTTATAACTACATCACATTGTTTTAATTATTCTGAGCTATCTCTAACACACTTCAAATGTATTATGTATATTAAAACTTAACTCAAAAAATGGCAATTTTAAAAGGGTACTTTAGATTTTGATACTCGGTGTGTATAGATCTACTGCTCCTTTGGTTTATGTTTTATATTGTTTCCTTTTTTTTCAGATCCAAAATGAATTCATTCTTCAAAGATGTCTAAACTTCAGATTGGTACCAGTGCTGTTTCCCAGTGCTAACCAAGTAAGTCATCAAAAAATTTGAAGAAAACTCAAATGTTGAGGGCATGAGATGGGAGATATGTGTAGTAAGGAAATAATTAAATGCATAAACATGTATGTATGATAAAAACCATGAGTTTAAAATATGTTGCTTTCTCTGGCAGAGTCATGTTCCACTGTGGCTACAGAGCACTCGTCTGTACCGGTGGCCTGAGGATGCTAAGGACATGTTACTGCGTTTACTCAGAGAGGAAAAATACATTGTCCCTCCTCTTGGCAAAGACCTGATGATCACTATCAAACCCCTGTAAAAGTGAATCTCGAGACATCATGTCTAGTACACATTTCACCTCAAAATCAAAAGAAATGATAAGAACATGATAATTTGTTTAAGGATATATTTAGTTTTCTTTTAGGACCATAATTTCTTGATTTTATTCTTATTTTTTTAAATGAGAAGTATGAACACTGTCCAAAAAAGAGAAAAGAAAATCTAAAATTTAACTATCTTATCTTTTTGTTTTCTATTTTCTTTCCATTTATTATACAGTTATTAAAAAAGACCTATAACACTAGCTTGCTCTATTCTTTTACTATTCTATCTGTTTTCTTTTTATTTATTGTATTATTTAAAAGCCCTTGCTATGTGTACTGCGTTTAAGCAAACTGAGACTTTTTGATTGCTTTAAATGTCCTAAGTTGTAAGTCGCTTTGGATAAAAGCATCTGCTAAATGTAAATGTTATATATATATATATATATATATATATATATATATATATATATATATATATATATATATATATATATCAGTGATGTGCAGGTCAATGCATAAACAACCAGCACCCGGCCGACGTTTTCAACTAACCCGCCCGCAACTTGGACCGCAAAAAATGAAAAAGAAAATATTGTACCTTGCACGCTTCCTGACCGCATTTTTTACAAGTAGTAAATGCTCATTGTAGTGTCATTGGGGCATAGACGTACAGTAGGAACTAGGCAAAAAAAAAAAAAAAAAAACTTTCTACAAAAGATTCTAATTTTGTCAAGAATTATCAAAACTTGTCAGTGAGCCCATAATTTGTACTTAAATAGTCTAGTCTGGCTATGTCTATTTTGATGTTTCTGCAAGTTCAGCAGACAGTGTGGTTCGGGTTTGTTCCGATCAGAGCTCGTGAGCGGAGAGTGCATTTCTGAATATTCCGCTCTGCTCACTCATTACGTGTGGTTGCTCGCTAAACCCATAATGGTCTGGTGATTTCTTGTAACTGATTATTTTATTTTATTTCTATTTCTTTCATTTGATTTTGGGATAAAATGTAATTGCTTGTAAGATTTACCTATTATCCCACTGCATAAATACTCTAGAAACACTTCTCAAAAACTACAAGTAATCGTTGTAAACTCTTTTGAAACTGCAACAAATTATCTGTAAATTAATCTCAATACCAACTCATATGCAGCTTCTGAAAAAAAGCATTTTTTTTTGTAATGTCTATTTGATATGCTTTTCTCATTTAACACAATAATGAAATTAAAATTTATTTTGCGAGTCATTTCTCAGCCATATTTGTTGTGCAATTCAGGTGAATACATTGAAAGCAAGCATACATATACTGTAAAGCTCCTTTGCCAGCTGCAGTTACTTTGTATATGTATGCAATGCAATGTATATGTATGCAAGTATATGCAATGTTAAGGCTTGAGCTTGAACTTATTAATATGGTTCTCTCTTTTTAAATACAGTTCTTATTTGCAATGCAGGAAAACAATTATATTGTGTTAGTATTTGCAATTCAGAAGGAACATTCTAATGTTTTAGTGGTTTTAAGTATAGCGTATTAGGTATACTGTATGTTAGAGCTTCTATGCACAGCAACAGAATGTTAGTTAGTTTAAGCGGGAAAAGAAATCACACATATGCTTTAAAGGTTCTTTACAAGTCAGAATTAGTTTACATTTGCAGTAAAAATAGTGGAGCTTGCACTTATTAAGTTTTGTTATGTTTCTGTGTAGTACAATGTAAATAAAGCACACAACGAAGGTGGTTTACAAGGAGATTTCATAAACACAGAAAACAAAACAACAAACTACACATTACCATAAACGAGAGCAAACGATGATCATATCAGGGCTTAAATATACAGATTCAACAAGTCCTACAACCCATATGTTAAAAATAACCCAACCTGTAACCCAATGGGTTGGTATAGCACCTTCCCATCTGGGGGTTATTTCAACCCAACCCATTGGGTTAAAATCCTGTTGGGTTAAAAGTTATCCAACAGTTGAGTTAATTATTTACATTAATTAACATCAGTATTTTTATTAAAAATTACTTAATACAACCATATTTTGAAACTACTTTGTTGTAAATTACTGATTTTATTTTAATATTCCAATAACACATTTACAAATTCAATTCATTTCAAGTTTATTTGTATAGCGCTTTTTACAATACAAATCGTTACAAAGCAACTATACAGAAAGTTATGTTTCTACAATATTGAGTAGTAGCTTATGATGGTGACTGTCAGTTTGTGCATGTTTGACAGGATTTTTAGAAAAAATGAATACAAGACGTAGTCAGCCAGATGATGAACATTATTAACTTCAGTTAAGTTCAGTTTCAGTTTATTGTCCCCTAAGGGAAACTTACAGTCAGGTAAACACACAGGTGGCACAACAGGTAAACACCACATACACATACAAATAACAATACAAACTACAAATTAAAAACACTGTTACACTACTTCTCATCTAGATCAAGAATTATGCAAGTTTAGCAACCGAATTGCACTTGGTATAAAATAGTTCTTTGTCCTATTGGATTTAAAACGAGGGACTCTGAATCTCCGGCCTAAGGGGAGGACCTCAAAAGAACAATGAAGGGGTGATTTACACAGTCCAATATGGAATCTGCTTTCCTCATAACCTGCTTCTCATAAATATTTGCCAAGGAAACCTGTGGGCAGCCTATTGACTTACCAGCCACCTTTACAATATAGCTGAGGTTATTTTTCTCCCTCAGGCTGATGCCCCCACACCAGGCAATAAAAGCAAAAGTAAGGACAGATTCAATAAAAGATTTATAAAGTAAAGACAGGATAACCTTATCAACATTAAAAGAGTTAAGCTTCGTTAGGAAGTACAATCGTTGTTGTCCCTTTTTACAGATCATCTCTGCATTTATGTTAAATTTAAGTTTATTGTCTATCACAGATATTTGTACTGCTCTACCACGTCTATGCTGATTCCTTTTATATAGGTGGGTGGAGGACAACCAGATTGTTTTCTCCTAAAATCTATGAGCATATCCTTGGTTTTAGAGGTGTTAAGATGGAGAAAAAACCTGTCACACCAACTTACAAAATCATCGACCACTGGCCCATGCTGAGATTCATGTTTCTGCAGTAAACTGACAATAACTGTATCATCCGCATATTTCAGGATGTGTCTATTACTATACTGACTCCTACAATCGTTAGTGTAGAGGATGTATAGTAAAGGTGAAAGTACACAACCCTGCGGGGAGCCAGTGGAAGAGACACGCCTTCAAGAGAGACAACCACCTTAACTCACTGTGTTCTGTTAGTTAAAAAGTCCATAATCCAGCACACAAGATTACTCTAAATGTTAAATTCTGATAATAAATTATCTGACTAAAACATGTGGCTGGATAGTATTAAAAGCAGAAGAAAAATCCCAAAACAAGAGCATGGCATGTGTACCAGGACCGTCTAAATGTCTATAGAGGAGATCTAAGAGTGTAATCTGGGCATCCTCTACCCCTCTGGTAGCCCTATATGCAAATTGCAAAGAGTCCAGGGCCCCACCCACACTCACAGAAATATTTCACCCCAAATTTAAGATTTATGTAATTTTATTACATGACAAATTCCAATTTATATTTTTTTCATAACTTTGATGAAAACCAATCACATAAACTTTAAATAACATAATCTTGTTTGTTTAACTCTTACAGAAGATTGTATTGAGAATGAACTAAGGTTTAGATGTTGATTTATTGTTTCATTTGAAGTAACCATGTTAGAGATCAGTGTTTGCTTTAGTTGGGCTCTTGACCTTTGACTTCTGTCTTAGTCTTTATTTCTGGCTGTTATAACTGTGTGTTTCTAAAACATTTGTTGTAAACGAAAAGCCCAGATGGAATCCCATCAGGTGTTAACCTGTACCTAGGTGTAGGTTGTTATACTTTATATTGGTGATGATAATCATCAATTATTGAACTGTACAGAGTCTAATCTCTGATGAAATAGGTGTTGTGCAATTTGATTGACTATAGTAAAAGTGATTCTAAGAGCAAGTGGTTCTGTAAAAAGTTAATACAAAAGACTTTCCAAACAGTTTAGACTTCTATGGTGTCAATTAGTCACACACAGACATCAATAATCAGAATATGAACCTCAACAATGGTGACTATTAAAAAAAATGCTGCAGAGCATGCTGGGAGCCATGGATGAGTTTTGTACTACAATAGTACCCAGCATGCATTGCAGCATGTTTTTTTCGTCACCATTGTAGAGGTTCATATTCTGATTATTAATGTCTGTGTTTGACCAACTGCTGGCATAGCAGAAAAATTATGTGTACAAAATGTTTGGAAAGTCACTTGTATATTAACTTATATTAAATTGAGTTACAACAAATGTGTTTTAGAAACACACGGTTTAAAGACTAAGACAGAAATCAAGGGTCAAGAGCCCAACTAAAGCAAACACTGATCTCTAACATGGTTACTTCAAATGAAACAAAAAATCAACTTCTAAACCTTAGTTCATTCTCAATAAGATCTTCTGTAGACGTCTGACAGAAATAAAGTCAGTCTGGTTATTAATAAGTGGAGCTGGTGATGCTGTTTGTGGGGTTTTTTAATCAGATCTTGAGAGATTTCATGTATTTTATTTCAGTTGATTTCATCTAAGGCTGTGTCTGAAGTCAGTTGTAGTAGTTCTTGTGTTTCTCTTTTTTTCAGTGATTCTGTTTGTTAACAGCAGCTGTTCATCACTAATTCTCAATCAGCACTTAGTTAATCACTTAATTACTTGAATGCAAAGTTTTAAAACTTACATGGTTTAAATCAAGGCAATCTGTTTACTCAAACGGTTTGAGTTAAGTTTACTTGTCAGGTTTCACAGTGTAATAAGAGTTATAAAACAAACAAGATTCTGTTATTTAAAGTTTATGTGATTGGTTTTCATCAAAGTTATGAAAAAATATATAAATGGGAATTTGTCATGTAATAAAATTACATAAATCTTAAATTTGGGGTGAAATATTTCTGTGAGTGCACCCTGAACAGCAGAAGCCGCTTAACAATCCTTTCAAATGACTTCATGACCAGTGAGGTCAATGCCACTGGTCTGAAGTCATTAAGTGTGATCACAGAGGTCCGGGTATTGTTCGTTCATTTGTTTTTGCTTTCACATATAAAAACGGAAAAACGAGAAAACAGCTCCTTTTTCTTGGAAATTATGACTTGATTTTTGGTTTACCCGTTTTTGCACGGAAATCAGAAATACCACTTGATATTTCGATTTTCCCCTGTGGGTGGTGCTAAATCTGATTAGCAGGAAATACATTCATTATTTTTCAAATTAAGAGTTTACCCACACTGCATTTGTTAGCCTCTACAATTAATAGTCTATAAAAAAAAATGAATAGTCTACATGCATGCTATTTGTTACCCAATTATTTGGCTTAACTGACTGAAAAAATATATTGAAATAGCCTAAATGTAAACACGGTTATCAGACAAAGGGCAGAATGGAGAGAAGGCCCTTCTTAGTGCATTCCTCGCTATATAGGTTTCTTTTGCCTTCCCTTGACAATATATTTTGCTATCCCCTTTATATCTCATGTCTGTGTGAGGCATACACTGTGTTTCGGTTAAGGATGAGATGTGCTCATAGACGCGCCCACCCTCCCAACACTTTTCCCCACCCCTGTAGGGGTCAGCCAGCTGTTTTTTTCATTGTTTTTTTCCCCGTTCATTTATATATATATATATATATATATATATATATATATATATATATATATATATATATATATATATATATAAAAATGCAGAATCTGAATCAAAATGTGTTTGATTTAAGCCTGCATTTAAAAATTTTGTGTCATAAAATTATATCGTGCATAAGCTCAACTAACGCGATCGTTATAAAGGTGTTTAAACAACAATACACTTCCACTTGCATGTATTTGACAATCGGAATATCAGATATTTCATACCATAGATAGCTAACACATTTGTGAATTTGGGCCTAATCTAGGCTATCCAGGGTTGTTGTTTTTCTCCTTTTTTTTCATTGCATCTGAAAATGACTTTATGCAGCTCATTCGCTCTGGCGCAGATCCGCCTCTCGTGATGCTCAGCTGTGGACGATTTAAAAATGGGTGCGTTTGACTTGAAGCACTACTGCAGACAGTGGATTCGCTTTTTTGTTGTTATGTTTTCTATCAGCATCAAAAATACAATGAATGAAAGTGTTTATCTGTATTTCTGATTAATGATAACTATGCATATACATTCATAAATCAGTCAATTTTGTATTTTATTATGAGATATTTTATTCGAATGTGATCAGTGACTCAAGCACTGATGGACCAAAGAGTGCGCATTTCGACATTTGCAGTTAAAACTTAAAATATAAATTCTCAGAAAATGCATTTAATGCCAATATATTGAAAAGTCTGTTTATATACTCCATTAATAAAGGAGTCAAGACATTGGAAAAAATCAGTCCACATGCGTTTTATATTTATCATAAAACTTCCATTATCGATTATCACAGCTTTGATTCCTCAATGAAAAAGTCTGCATTTTCTATACATTTTGTAGGTATCTCTTGCAAGTGATTCAGTTTTTTTTATTTTTTATTAAAGAGTTTTAATTTTAGGCACACACAGATAACAACAATCAGAGTATGAATCTCAACAACGGTGACAAACAGCATACCGTAAAACTTCAAATAATAGCCGAGTCCCAAATAGACGCCTGTCTCTTTTAAACGCCTGGTGTGACAACAGGTTTGGGTAAATAAAGGCCGGTCTCAAATAGAGGCCTGGGGCCTGTTGCACAAAAGTAGAATTAAGACATCCGGGATAAATGACTAAGCTGAGCTCAATAAAGCCAAAACATGTGCGTCCAGGCTTAATTGGTTGCACAAAGACCAAGCCAGGATGAGCAGACACGGATTCATTAAGCCAGGTGAAACCAATCCTGGATAGGTGCGCGCTCACGGCTCACTCAAATAGACCCCGCCACAGATCACAGATTAACTGATTTACCATGGCAACTAGAGCCGCGTACTTTTCCCCGTCGGAAGCACAAATCCTCATGGAGGCATACGAGGAGGTAAAAGATATAATTAAGAAGAAAGGCAACACCGCCACAGTGATAAAGCAAAGAGAAAAAGCGTGGCAAAGTATTGCAGACCGCCTGAATGCGTAAGTAGTGCACAATTACACACTCACCGCTCCGCTGAAACGTCACAATTACAAATCAAATATTTAATTCACATCTCCAAAAACGCAGTTGTACTGTAATTATGAAACGGTTCATTTTTTTATTGAAATGCACTGCATATATGAGTGAAATTGTGTAACGTAACTCCATCACACTGTATAAAGCTATGATATATTATTATTAAAGCCTTACATTATTATTTTACGTTACTACGCTCAGTGCGGTTTAATATTAGCCGTTGTACTCTGCTTATTATGTTGTCCACCGGTTTTTTTGTGTTTCCCCTGCTTTTATTAATGTAAAGCAGCTTTGACCGAATGAAACAATTGTGAAAAGTGCTATATAAATAAAATTTTCTTGAATACATAGATGAGCTATAATAATAATCACTTTAATTTATATAGCGCCTTTCAAAGGACCCAAGGTCGGTTGCTCACTGCACTGCAAAAATGTCTTTCTTACTTAGTATTTTTGTCTTGTTTTCAGTAAAAAAAAAAAAAATCTAAAAAAAATCTTAAATATTTTCTAGAGCAAAATAACCTAGGAAAATAAGCAAAAAACTCTGCCAGTGAAACAAGAGAACTTTTCTAAAAGTAAGTGTTTATGGAAAAAGTAAACTTATTTCAAGAGAATTTTTCTTATTATATTGACAGATATTTAAATTTTTTGCTTGTTTTAAGCACACATTTACTTGAAGTTTATATTTTTGGTCTAAACCTATACTTATTTTGCTAGGTCATTTAGAAAATCAAGAAAATACATCTTTATTGTTTTTTTTTTATTATTTTTACTGAAAACAATACAAAAATACCAAGTCATTTTTGTCAGTGTGACTCCATTAAATGTTCTTGTGATAAATAATGTGTGTGTGCGCGTGTGATGTAGATTAAACATGAACAGGCCAAAACGGACATGGCAGCAGGTCAAAATCAAATACAAGAACATTCTGCAGAATGGTATGGTCCCTGACTAATATTTAACAAAGCACAAGCATATATTGTACCCAGAAGGTGCCTGCTCACACATTGTCTGTACTGTTTTAGCAGTGAAAAAGAATACCCACAGACAAGGCACGGGTGGTGGGTCACCAAAGGCTGACCTTACCCCAGCAGAGGACATGGCCTTGGAGCTAAATAAAGGCAGGCCCGTCTTAGAGGGGATCCCTGGGGGGAAAGAGACGAGCATAGGTCCCTCCCAAGATGCCACCCGCTTCATTCAAGGTATGTCCTTCCATCTCTACATGGAATACAATCACATTCATATTGAATCAATTTGGACTGTCTGACTTTGGTTTACCTATTGCCTTGCAGTGTCTGGCAGCACTGTGTTCCTGTTAGAGCCACCAGCACAAGCACCAGACGATGCTGATCCAGTGAGTACTCCATCAAAGGCATACTGTAGGCCTGGCATGTCTTGTCTACTAGCTTCAATATGAATCCGATTAAATGTGATAGGGTGAAAGCCCCAGTGCAGCAGCAACAGCACATGATGGAGACGATGATGAGGAGGAGACCATCTCTCTGGATTCCAGAAGGCATGAGGTATCATGTTAAGACTGTGAAAGTACTATTTACTCTACAATGGTGAGGAGTCCTCATCAAAATCAAAAAATCTAATTTCTTTTACAGGACCCAGATGCTATACAGTGGGAAAACCAGCCTGGCAACATAGTGCGTATTAATAAAAGGACACCACATCCTGCCAAATTCCAGCAGCGCTAATTGTATTGTGTTCACAGAGCTCACAAGCTATCAGAAAGTTGTATGGCAACCACCTCCGGCGCCAAATAGAACTGGCAGACATAGACATTCAGTACAAGAAGAAAAAGATAGAAAATCTTGCACTGGAGTCCGAAATAAAAAAGAGGACAATTAGGAAACTGGACCCTTGAAATAAAAAAACTTGAGCGGGAGGTGAGATATGCCTTCAATGTACACTGAATGCTAACTGTAACACAAATGTATTAATCATTATTTTTCTTTCGATGACACAGCTCAAAATAAAAATTAGGTATATTCTCGTAAAGTCAAGTGAGCCATGACATATGAGCTCTTATTGTGAGCACACAGGACGGTGGCATCTTTCTAAGGTATTTTTTATTTTCACAGCAATCAGTACAACCAAGTCATCGTTATAAGGCACCAGCCTCTTTTGCCCACCCCCCCAGCACCAGGTGTGGCCACTAGCCTATATGAAGGCCCAAAATTGTGTGTTCCTTTCTGCTCTGACAATGGCATGCCCATTCTTGCGAGATGTGGTGGATGAAGAAGCACTTGTGCTGAGGAGAGCCTTCAGGCGAGAAAGGGTCTTCAGGGACCGGTTGGACCCACTGGCCTTCCCTGATGACCATCTATATGAAAGATGCAGGTTTTCTGCAGATGGCATCAGGTATCTATGCAGACTACTGGGTCCCAGGATTAAGCACCGCACTGCACGGAGCCATGCACTGAGTGTGGAGCAAATGGTTTGTGTGGCCTTGCGCTTGTTTGCTAGTGGAGCCTTCCTGTACTCAGTGGGGGATGCAGAACAGCTGAACAAGGCCACAATTTGCCGCACAATAAGGAGTGTGTGTCTGGCTATCAAAGCATTAGCAGATGTCTTCATCTCCTTCCCTGGCCACAGAAGACTCTGTGACATGAAAGAGGAGTTCTATAGGATTGCTGGTAAGAGGATCTACAAATTACAGGACAACTGTTAACACATAGTAGGATACTCATTACTTTGTGTGACAGGTTTCCCCAATGTCATTGGTGCAGTGGACTGCACACACATAAGGATAAAAGCCCCCTCAGGTGCCCATGAGGCCGATTTTGTGAATAGGAAATCCTTTCACAGCATTAATGTTCAGGTGAACATAACTTTTTGATATTGTCCATTGACGAACACTCTGCATTGCCAATGATGTGCATTGATTGGTGTAATATTCCTCATCTTATGATTTCAGATGGTCTGCAATGCTGACTGTGTGATCAGCAATGTTGTGGCGAAATGGCCTGGCTCAGTCCATGACTCCAGAATCTTTCGGGCCTCTGAAATCTATCAGTGCCTATCACAAGGTAAGCCACACAACCCCTGTTTATAACCATCATGGCTGTGTCAAGAATATCACTGTGTTTATGAGGTAGTAATGATGAGATTTTGTGTTGACAGGTGAATTCTCTGGTGTGTTGCTGGGAGACCGGGGGTATGGCTGCCAGCCTTTTCCCCTGACACCTTTCACAGACCCCCAGGAAGCACAGCAGGCCTACAACCATGCCCATGCCAGGACCAGGGCCAGAGTTGAAATGACCTTTGGCCTCCTGAAGGCACGCTTTCACTGCCTTCACAAATTAAGGGTCAACCCTGTTCGGGCATGTGATATTACTGTGGCTTGTGCTGTCCTCCACAATGTGGCCTGCCTGAGGAAGGAGAGGGCCCCCAGAGTGCCACCAGCCATGGACTGGGACAATCCGGCAATCTTCCCTGATGACGACAGTGGTCGGCTGCTGAGGGACCAATATGTGTTGAATTATTTTAGTTAGTATGTGTGCTTTCAATTTAGGTAAAAAATGTCCTGCTGTGGCAGAGGAAATAGGTTTTTTTTGGGTTGGTTTTTTTACGAATTTGGCCTCTTATGATGTTTGTGCGGTATACTGTGTGTAATACAAGGCTGCAGGGAGGCTACTGCATCCATTCATTTGTCTGTTCAGTTGATGTGTATGGATTTGTCCTGCATTTATTTCAGTGTGCAGACATCCAGGGTGTGTTATATACAGACCTTTGAATGTGTATGTATCATTTTGTATAATATGCTTTGATTCTGTGCTTTCCATCTTGTAGAGTCACTGTGACTTCAGTTTCGAAAGGAGCTGATAGTTTACCTGCTTTGTTTTGTCCTTATTCAATAAAGGAACATAATGTTACACATTGTGTTTTTATATTGATATGGAATGTGTATTTGTTTATATGACAGAGTACTAGGGCCCCACTGAGGAAAAAGGATAAAGTCATAAATTTATGAGGCTGGTTCTTTCTGCAGAAAAGCAACATATTCTTTTTACAGTTTTGATAGTAATGACAATGTGATACTTCATATTCTGGCACATCAGCATGTCTTTGTTTATGAAACCATACTGAAGTACAATTTCATGAAATGCCCCACATCTGTCATTTTAACAACTGTCCTCCTTTAAAACAACTGGTTACAATATTATGACTTGTCTTTTTTTTCCCCTCTGTGGCCCTAATATTCTATCATTTTATAAATAGCCTTATAGTCTATGGGAAACTGTAAATTATCTAATGATAGCAACATCATCTAAAAATCATTAATTCAAAATGATTGAAATTAATGATCACAAACGTTTAAATAATGACAGTGGGTCTAGTTATATGTGATAACAATGTATAGTGAGCAGTGAAATAACTATTGGTTTCCATTTGTGGCGACTGCTGACTGACATTAGGGATGAGATTAAATAGATCCTGAAATTTAGCCTGGTCTGGAGCAGGCTAGCTCCACAGAATAAATCTCCATGGTAATTTATACCATAACATATCCTCCTGCCCCCTATCCAGCTTTAGTGCAACCGGATTAGGGATCAATTGAGCCAGGATCACCAAGATATCCTGGCTTAATCCCTTATCCTACTTTTGTGCAACAGGCCCCTGGTCTGTATTTTTTGGGTAGTGGATTGTATTTGATCTTCTCAAACCTGTCAGATCGTCTGTTGTATGTTTTGATTAGATTTCACGTGACAGACACAACAACAGTTCATGAACGACTCACTATGGCAACATAATAAAGAGGTTAACGAACTTTCTTTTAGTCTTCAGTTTTTCTTAATTCTCTCAATACCTCCATGGAGACAAAAATAAATAAGTATGATTTGACATTTTAAGCTGGAAGTTTTCAAATTTGGTGAACAAAATTCAGGAGAAGCTGCGACATTTCTCGGTTGATACAAAAAGAGCTGGATACGGAGCGGCTGAAGATATACTTGCGCGCGTGCGCGTGTTATCGAGGGAGAAAGGTGAGGTAATATATTTCAATCAATCAATCACCTTTATTTATATAGTGCTTTAAACAAAATACATTGCGTCAAAGCACTGAACAACATTCATTTGGAAAACAGTGTCTCAATAATGCAAAATGATAGTTAAAGGCAGTTCATCATTGAATTCAGCTATGTCATCTCTGTTCAGTTTAAATAGTGTCTGTGCATTTATTTGCAATCAAGTCAACGATATCGCTGTAGATGAAGTGACCCCAACTAAGCAAGCCAGAGGCGACAGCGGCAAGGAACCGAAACTCCATCGGTGACAGAATGGAGAAAAAAACCTTGGGAGAAACCAGGCTCAGTTGGGGGGCCAGTTCTCCTCTGACCAGACGAAACCAGTAGTTCAATTCCAGGCTGCAGCAAAGTCAGATTGTGCAGAAGAATCATCTGTTTCCTGTGGTCTTGTCCTGGTGCTCCTCTGAGACAAGGTCTTTACAGGGGATCTGTATCTGGGGCTCTAGTTGTCCTGGTCTCCGCTGTCTTTCAGGGCAGTAGAGGTCCTTTCTAGGTGCTGATCCACCATCTGGTCTGGATACGTACTGGATCCGGGTGACTGCAGTGACCCTCTGATCTGGATACGGACTGGATCTGGTGGCTACAGTGACCTCGGAATAAGACAGAAACAGACAAATATTAGTGTAGATGCCATTATTCTAATGATGTAGAAAGTACGGTGTTATGTGAAGTGTTTCCGGTTCCAGTTTACCTAATTAATGCAGCCTAAAAATCCTTTAACGGATTTGGATATTAAAAGCATATTAGTATGTTATGTGTATGCCAGGTTAAAGAGATGGGTCTTTTATTCTAGATTTAAACTGCAAGAGTGTATCTGCCTCCCGAACAATGTTAGGTAGGTTATTCCAGAGTTTAGGCGCCAAATAGGAAAAGGATCTGCCGCCCGCAGTTGATTTTGATATTCTAGGTATTATCAAATTGCCTGAGTTTTGAGAACGTAGCGGACGTAGAGGAGTATATTGTAAAAGGAGCTCATTCAAATACTGAGGTGCTAAACCATTCAGGGCTTTATAAGTATTAAGCAATATTTTAAAATCTATACAATGTTTGATAGGGAGCCAGTGCAGTGTGGACAGGACCGGGCTAATATGGTCATACTTCCTGGTTCTAGTAAGAACTCTTGCTGCTGCATTTTGGACTAGCTGTAGTTTGTTTACCAAGCGTGCAGAACAACCACCCAATAAAGCATTACAATAGTCTAACCTTGAAGTCATAAATGCATGGATTAACATTTCTGCATTTGACATTGAGAGCATAGGCAGTAATTTAGATATATTTTTGAGATGGAAAAATGCAGTTTTACAAATGCTAGAAACGTGGCTTTCTAAGGAAAGATTGCGATCAAGTAGCACACCTAGGTTCCTAACTGATGACGAAGAATTGACAGAGCAACCATCAAGTCTTAGACAGTGTTCTAGGTTATTACAAGCAGAGTTTTTAGGCCCTATGATTAACACCTCTGTTTTTTCTGAATTTAGCAGTAAGAAATTACTCGTCATCGAATTTTTTATATCGACTATGCATTCCATTAGTTTTTCAAATTGGTGTGTTTCACCGGGCTGCGAGGAAATATAGAGCTGAGTATCATCAGCATAACAGTGAAAGCTAACACCATGTTTCCTGATGATATCTCCCAAGGGTAACATATAAAGCGTGAAGAGTAGCGGCCCTAGTACTGAGCCTTGAGGTACTCCATACTGCACTTGTGATCGATATGATACATCTTCATTCACTGCTACAAATTGATGGCGGTCATATAAGTACGATTTAAACCATGCTAATGCACTTCCACTGATGCCAACAAAGTGTTCAAGTCTATGCAAAAGAATGTTGTGGTCAATTGTGTCAAACGCAGCACTAAGATCCAATAAAACTAATAGAGAGATACACCCACGATCAGATGATAAGAGCAGATCATTTGTAACTCTAAGGAGAGCAGTCTCAGTACTATGATACGGTCTAAATCCTGACTGGAAATCCTCACATATACCATTTTTCTCTAAGAAGGAATATAATTGTGAGGATACCACCTTTTCTAGTATCTTGGACAGAAAAGGGAGATTCGAGATTGGTCTATAATTAACAAGTTCTCTGGGGTCAAGTTGTGGTTTTTTTATGAGAGGCTTAATAACAGCCAGTTTGAAGGTTTTGGGGACATATCCTAATGACAATGAGGAATTAATAATAGTCAGAAGAGGACCTATGACTTCTGGAAGCACCTCTTTTAGGAGCTTAGATGGTATAGGGTCTAACATACATGTTGTTGGTTTAGATGATTTAACAAGTTTATACAATTCTTCCTCTCCTATAGTAGAGAATGAGTGGAACCTTTTCCTCAGGGGGTCTATAGTGCACTGTCTGATGTGATACTGTAGCTGACGGCTGAATGGTTGCAATTTTATCTCTAATAGTATCGATTTTAGAAGTAAAGTAGTTCATAAAGTCATTACTGTTGTGGTGTTGGGAAATGTCAACACTTGTTGAGGCTTTATTTTTCGTTAATTTAGCCACTGTATTGAATAAATACCTGGGGTTATGTTTGTTTTCTTCTAAAAGAGAAGAAAAGTAATCAGATCTAGCAGTTTTTAATGCTTTTCTATAGGATATGCTACTTTCCTGCCAAGCAATACGAAATACCTCTAGATTTGTTTTCCTCCAGCTGCGCTCCATTTTTTGGGCTGCTCTCTTTAGGGTGCGAGTATGCTCATTATACCATGGTGTCAAACTGTTTTCCTTAACCTTCCTTAAGCGTAAAGGAGCAACTGTATTTAACGTGCTAGAAAAGAGAGAGTCCATAGTTTCTGTTACATCATCAAGTTGTTCTGAGTTTTTGGATATGCTAAGGAATTTGGATACATCAGGAAGATAACTTAAAAAGAAGTCTTTTGTGGTAGAAGTGATGGTTCTTCGATACTTGTAACAAGAAGTAGAATTTACAATTTTGGCTATATGAAGTTTACACAGAACTAAATAATGATGTGAGATATCATCACTTGGCTGAATAATTTCAACACTATCAACATCAATTCCATGTGACAGTATTAAATCTAGAGTATGATTTCGACAATGAGTAGGTCCTGAAACATGTTGTCTAACACCAATAGAGTTCAGAATGTCTATAAATGCTGATCCCAATGCATCTTTTTCATTATCGACATGGATATTAAAATCACCAACTATTAAAACTTTATCTGCAGCCAGAACTAACTCAGATGTAAAATCACCAAACTCTTTAATAAAGTCTGTATGGTGCCCTGCTGGCCTGTATACAGTAGCCAGTACAAACATAACAGGGGATTTATCATTAACATTGGTTTCTCTGGATAATGTTATATGAAGCACCATTACTTCAAACGAGTTATACTTGAAGTCTGCCCTCTGAGAAATCCTGAAAACGTTGTTATAAATTGAAGCAACTCCTCTCCCTTTGCCTTTTAAACGCGGCTCATGTTTATAACAGTAATCTTGGGGGGTGGACTCATTTAAAATAATGTAATCATCAGGTTTTAGCCAAGTTTCTGTCAAACAGAGCACATCTATATTATGATCAGTGATCATATTATTTACAAAAAGTGTTTTCGTAGAAATGGATCTGATATTCAATAAGCCAATCTTTATCATTTGTTTATCCATATTGCATTTGTTTTTTATTTGTTGAACCTCAATTAAATTGTTAACCTTAACTTGGTTTGGACGTTTTTTGTATTTTCTAGTTCGGGGAACAGACACAGTCTCTATAGTGTGATATCTAGGTGAAAGAGTCTCTATGTGCTGAGAATTAACTGACCTCTGTGACGGGAGGCAGCTAGCAGACGGTCGGTTTAGCCAGTCTGTCTGCTTCCTGACCTGGGCCCCAGTTAGTCAAGTATAAACACTAAGACTATGTGCCATATTTCTAGACAGAAGAGTGGCGCCACCCCAGGACGGATGAAGACCATCTCTTTTAAACAGGTAAGGTCTGCCCCAAAAGCTCGTCCAATTGTCTATGAAACCTATGTTATTCTGTGGGCGCCACTTAGACATCCAGCCATTGAGTGATGACAATCTGCTATGCATCTCGTCACCACGGTAAGCAGGGAGGGGACCAGAGCATATTACAGTGTCTGACATCGTGCTTGCAAGTTCACACACCTCTTTAAAGTTATTTTTAGTGATCTCCGACTGGCGAAGTCGAACATCATTAGCGCCGGCATGAATAACAGTCTTACTGTATTTACGTTTAGCATTAGCCAGCACTTTTAAATTTGCCAAGATCTCAGGCGCTCTGGCTCCCGGTAAACATTTGACTATGGTGGCTGGTGTCTCTATATTCACGTTCCGTACAATAGAATCACCAATAACTAGAGCACTTTCACCAGGTTTCTCAGTGGGTGCATCACTGAGTGGGGAGAACCTGTTTAATGTTTTGATCGGAACAGAAGAGCGGTGTTTTGACCCACGACTACGCTGCCTTACCGTCACCCAGTTGCCCTGCTGCAGGGGCTCTGCTGGAACCGGACAATGTATAGGAGTCCCTGAGCTAGACGCATCCAAAGCCGTATCTATAGCCCTAACATTCTTACTGTCCTCAATTAAAGTTTGGATGAGTGTCTCTAATTCTGAAATCTTCTCTGTCAGCCTAACTATTTCCCTGCATTTATCACATGTGAATCCCTCATCATCGACAGAGATAGATAAACTGTACATGTGGCAAGAGGTGCAAATAACGGTAGTAGGCGAAGCCATTACTCACCGTGCTTGATGAAATATTCTTACTGCGGTTGTTTGATGAACTTGTGAAAAACTGGAGCAAGAGAGAGGAGAGGAGAAAAGAAAACGATAATGACAAGCTAACGAGTGCTAACCTATTTCATTAACTTCGGGGTGTTATCCTTAGGTATGTGGCCTGACAGTAGCATCTGATAGAGGTGAGGATCACCTTATCCATTGTTTCAAAGAGGGAGAGCCGTGCGCATCTGGGCGAGAGCTGTGTTTAGTGCAAGCAAGGCAGGCAGAGTTAGCGGAGGCTGGAGAGGGAGAAGTGGAGCAGAGCGACGTGGAGGAGGAATTCGCCAATGAACTTATAATAGAGGATCGCAGGGATGATGATAGTGATGAATAGAGCAATTTTCTATCACATGATTGAAGTTGTTTTACAGGGTAGCCTTCATTCTTTCTTGTTGATATGCTCGATGGATTTTAGCGGTAATATTGTTCTGACCCTTGCTGTCACATCGTTTCGTTTTTTTATGCTGCCAATAATATAAGACATTTCTTACACTAAATTATTTGTTGAACACATTTGTTTAACAAGTTAACTTGTATTGTTCCTCCCATTGCGGTCACATAGTTTCGTTTTTTATGATATTTTTTTTTAAGCTGCCAATAGCCAAAGACATTTCTTACATTAAATGATTTGTTAAACACATTCACATTAATTATAAATAAAACGTGATATAATGTGGTAACCTCCCACTGTCATGCTTGATCATCTCAACACTGAATTAAAGGCCTGTCTCTTATAGACGCCTGTCTCAAATACAAGTCGGTGCAGTTCGGCGATTTGGGTAAATAGAAGCCCGGGCTATTATTTGAAGTTTTACGGTATTCAGATAAACAGACCAACTCCAAACATCACAAAACTAGATACAAAGAAATTACATAAAAACAGCAAAAATAAAATATAGTTAGAATAAAAAGTTAAAAAGACAGTTCAGCTCATAATATATTCATGCCGCAATGCATGATGGGAGCCATGGATGATTTTTTTTTGGATACAACATGCTTTTTTGATGGTCACGCTGATTCCTGATGTCTGTGTGTCTAAACGAAAGACCTCTTTTTTTTTTAAATGTAGAACTAACTATTAAAAATATGTCATATTTTGGCAAAAATGCTGGTTTGCTTACTTTTCTTTTTCACTTAAGTTATGTATGCAGGAAAGAAACCTAAACTCAGGCATTCAGGTCACTCCGTAACAAACAGCTCAAACCACAATCAATAGAACACATGATTGCTTTTGCTGTGGTCCGTCTTTATGATATTGTTCAGTTACCACAGCCCCACAAAATTTAAAGATAATAACTGAAGGGTCAAGATCCCAACTAAAACAAACACTGACCACTATAATGGTGACACACAAATTGTGATTTTCTCGTTTGGTGATTCTGCTTGTTAAAATCAGGTGTCTTCAATAATGGTCAATCATAACTCAATTAACTTCTTAATTATCTCATTAACTTCAACTCTGCTTCAGTGTTTATATGAGTCCACACTCAGAGTGTTAAATTAACACTGGGGTTTTTGCTGTGTATCTCTGCTGAATAAAGTGCTTCATTCTTTTTTTTCTGAGGAAATCCATTTCTCAAATCCTCAAACACATCACATCTTTTTGGAGTGATTTATGTCTTATTCCTCTCTTCGCGAAGCAAACAGTAAAATAAAATTAAAAACTTGAACAGTTTTACTGCTTTTTCTTCTGTGTGGGTGTATTCAAGCAGCGCGCTTCAGTTTGAATCTGAATAGCGCGTTCAGTGCGGGGGCGTGGTCACATTAGATATAATGAAGGGAGAAGTGAAAAACAGACATCGCATTTTTTTTTCATATGACTTTATCACAGAATAAATGTTTTCGATGGGACTTGTTTAGTTTAACAATAGACATGTCAAGCTTGCTATAGATATCTCTCTCATGTCTTTCGTTAAGTATTCATGGAGTTACAGTTCATTTTAATGACATGTATGTACATGACGATCAGCGCAGACAAAGGCTGCAGACAGCACACCTTGTTTGTTATCTTTATTTTATAAGTGCACAAAGTTTTGTTGTTATTATGTCTGTATCCAAAAAAAAGTAGACCCTTTACAGATTCGATTGATGTATTGCTCTTATCTGTACGATTAAAATTGAAAGTGTAATTTAAGTTCTTTTCGGGGTTATCAGGAGAAAATGACTCAAAACGCATATATGCATTAATCGACTCGAAAGGGTTAGGAATAGGTTAAGAACTACTTAGCAATAAGAACGTTTTGGGGAACTGGGCCTTTTTCTTTGGTTAGAACCATGGAAAGCGATCGAGGATAGGTCTGTCCTATGCACCGAAACTTTTAACAATGCAACAAAATATTTAAAGAGCATCAAACTATTAAACTCTCTATTATGTATATGCACAGATAATATAACCGCTATATTAGTCAAGGCCTGGTTCTCGATAACGCTCACTCTTAGCGTGCTAAGAGGACCTCGAAAGATATATCTTACCAAAGTTGTTTATGTTAAGTGTGTTCCCCGAAGTGTCCCTTGGGAATCTTCTTAGCACGCTGCCTCTTACGTCCGACGTTACAAGAGCGCTGTCCAAAGTGAGGGTGCTGAATTAGTTGGCATTGATTGCTCAGGAATCGATTTTCCACTTCACGCGAAGGTGCATTACAGCATTAAGAAAGACAACACGTTCTATGCAAATGAAACATTCCTCAAATTATAACAGTAACATTTTTTTAACATAGTTTAAGTTATCAGCAGAATATAGACTATAAATTAAATTATCAAATGGTCAGTAATATGTTCACACGATAATGTTGTGATGGTTAGATGAACCGGGTATCCCTCGCTAATCATCCACCCTCCTTATCCCGTTGTGCCACTTGTGCCGCTTCTTGACATGGGTTTAACGACTTATAAAAAAATATATAATACACTTTTATATTAATGGTAAGGTACTTTACAATCAGAATTGTCAGAATCAATCAGAAACAACGCTAAGAGAGAGCTTACCAATGGTCCAGACCAACCTTACGAAAGTGTGACTTAAAGAAGATATACTTAGCCTACGAACGTGTCGGGAATCATGCCATAAGGTTAAGAGAGAGGTTAAGGAATAGGTTAAGAACTACTTAGCGATAAGAACGTTTTGGGGAACCGGGCCATGATTAATAAATGCACGCACAATTATCCTTGAATTTGATTTGAACAAATGCCTTTCAACTTGTGTGTGCAAAATTCAGAATTAAATGAATGTGCAGCAATTTGTACAAATAGGCCCTACTATATTGTTGTAGTCATTAAATAGCCTAAGCCATTTAGTTTAATATTTGTAAAAATATTATATAATGTTGTTATTATTATAATTTTTCCATTTATCTTGATTTATGAAAAGTGAACAGCAGGAGTAAGAATGCGAACAGCACTTCATTAAGTTTTGTTTTGTAGAAAGCCTTTCTTTAAAGTGATTTTCGTTTTGTATAAATTGTATCTTATTTTGTATACATTTTCATCAACCAATTGTCTGAATTTAATGAATAAGAAGCAAATATAACAGTCATGGAGGCGCCAGCGTGGTCTCTGCACGTGAACTGGAGCGCATCCAGGGATTTGGGAACTATATTGTGAGAGGGGGGGCGGGATTGGGGGTGTTAGTGAGGCCTACAGTAGGCTGTGTAATGTATCCCGATTGACTTTACGATTAGTTAAATCTGTTTTGCACATGCATCGCCACAGAGTTAACCATTTCAGACAGTACAGGACAGCCTCTGTCTCATTCACTTCACGTCTGTGGGTGTTACACACAGCTCATTGTGGCCGAGGCACGGAGCCAGGATTCCAGTTTTGTATGGGCCAGACCAATTGTGGGTGGGCCTTAAATTAAAATTGTTAAAAAAACAATATATATATATATATATATATATATATATATATATATAAAGAACATTATCCAATCACTGCTTAATAAAAAAATATTGACTAATATAGCTGTTATATTATCTGTGCGTAATATATATATATATATATATATATATATATATATATATATATATATATATATATATATATATATATATATATATATATATATAATAAAGGTATATTTATATATATATATATATATATATATATATATATATATATATATATATATATAAAGGTATATCATTGATAGGCGTCTTCATGGCTATCATCCACTTGCAAGGCAGAGGCGCTGGCGCCCTCCTAGCAACGGGGCTGTTTTTGGTAAAACATGATTTTTAACTTCATTAAGTTTTGTTTTATAGAAAACTCTTTTTAAAAGTTATTTGTTTTGTATAAATTGTATTTTAATTTTGATCAATGTTTTATCAATCAATTGCCCGTATTTAATACATAAGAAGCTATCATCATGGCTATCATCCACTTGCAAGGCAGAGGCGCTGGCGCCCTCCTAGCAACGGGGCTGTTTTTGGTAAAACATGATTTTTAACTTCATTAAGTTTTGTTTTATAGAAAACTCTTTTTAAAAGTTATTTGTTTTGTATAAATTGTATTTTAATTTTGATCAATGTTTTATCAATCAATTGCCCGTATTTAATACATAAGAAGCTAATATATAGCAGACAATGTAATAACCATAGTATAATTGACAGAATTCATACAAATTATTTTGCAACCTAAAAGTTAAAGATTTTTTTTGTCACTCATGCATCCATGTCTATTTCCCTCATATTAAATATGAAATGCATGTGGACTGATATTTTTCCAATGTCTGGACTCCTTTATTATATAAACAGACGTTTCAATATAACGTTTTAAAATATTTCTGATATTTTATATTTCAGGTTTTAACTGCAAATGTCGAAATGCGCGCTCTTTGGTCCATCAGTGCTTGAGGCACTGATCACATTATAATGAAATATCTCATAATAAAATACAAAATTGACTGATTTATGAATGTATGTGCATAGTTCTCATCAGTCGGAAATACAGATAAACACTTTAATTTGTTGTATTTTTGATCCTGATAGAAAACAGAACAGCAAAAAAGCGAATCCACCGTCTGCAGTAGTGCTTCAAGTCAAACGCACCCATTTTTAAATCGTCCACAGCTGAGCATCGCGAGAGGCGGATCTGTGCCAGAGCGAATGAGCTGCACAGTCATTTTCAGATGCAATGAAAAAAAAAGAAGAAGAAAAAAAAAACCTGGATAGCCTAGATTTGGCTAGGGCTGGGCGATATATCTAACGATATGATCATGCGCATCTAATCAGTAAAGCTGCTTCCGTGATCACCGCTAAAATTTCAATCACCTGCTTATAATTGGAGTTGCATTTAATAGACAGAGCCGTAGATCACTGACAAGCCATGCCATATCGCGTTCATTATCGCAGACGAATCGCCTTCGGATAATGACCACGGAAGCAGCTTTACTGATTAGATGCGCATGATCATATCGTTAGATATATCGCACAGCCCTAACTGGAACTATGATAGACTCCTTCCAATATTATATTAATATTATTAACTTGGAATGAAGCAACATTCTCTAACTGGGAGAGATGGTTTTTAGCATATTTGGGCTTGTTTCCACTTCATTTCAACAGAAACACTATTTCAGCATTAGTGATCTCAGAATGCTGTGAACTGACAAACCTGAGCATTGAGGCTCTAACATATATGTGCATAGGAATTCTAACACATTAAAAACTGTCTTTCTGTCTTGCAAAAAGCATTTCTAATCACAAGACAGAGGCATCTTTCATTTTGGCAAGATTTGTATTTAACATGGAATGAAGCAACATTCTCTAACTGAGAAAGATGGTTTTTAGCATATTTGGGCTTGTTTCCACTTCATTTCAACAGAAACACTATTTCAGCATTAGTGATCTCAGCATACTGTGAACTCACAAACCTGAGTATTGAGGCTCTAACATAAGTTTATGTGCATAGGAATTCTAACACATTAAAAACTGTCTCTCTGCATTGCAAAAAACATTTCAACTCATAAGACAGAGGCATCTGTCATTTTGGCAAGATTTGTATTTAACATTGAATGAAGCAACATTCTCTAACTGAGAAAGATGGTTTTTAGCATATTTGGGTTTGTTTCCACTTCATTTCAACAGAAATACTATTTCAGCATTAGTGATCTCAGAATGCTGTGAACTGACAAACCTGAGCATTGAACTTCTAACATAAATTTATGTGCATAGGAATTCTAACACATTAAAAACGGTCTCTCTGCATTGCAAAGAACATTTCAATTAATAAGACAGAGGCATCTTTCATTTGGCAATATTTGTATTTAACATTGAATGAAGCAACATTCTCTAACTGAGAGAGATGGTTTTTAGCATATTTGGGCTTGTTTCCACTTCATTTCAATAGAAACACTATTTCAGCATTAGTGATCTCAGAATGCTGTGATCTGACAAACCTGAGCATTGAGGCTCTAACATAAGGTTATGTGCATAGGCATTCTAACACATTGAAAACTGTCTTTCTGTCTTGCAAAAAGCATTTCTATTCACAAGACAGAGTAATCTTTCATTTTGGCAAGATTTGTATTTAACATGAAATGAAGCAACATTCTCTAACTGAGAGAGATGGTTTTTAGCATATTTGGGCTTGTTTCCACTAAATTTCATCAGAAACACTATTTCAGCCTTAGTGATCTCAGAATGCTGTGAACTGACAAACCTGAGCCATGAGGCTCTAACATAAGTTTATGTGCATAGGAATTCTAACACATTGAAAACTGTCTTTCTGTCTTGCAAAAAGCATTTCAATTCACAAGACAGAGGAATCTTTCATTTTGGCAAGATTTGTATTTAACATGGAATGAAGCAACATTCTCTAACTGAGAGATATGGTTTTTAGCATATTTGGGCTTGTTTCCACTTCATTTCAACAGAAACACTATTTCAGCATTAGTGATCTCAGAATGATGTGAACTGACCAACCTGAGCATTGAGGCTCTAACACAAGTTTATGTGCATAGGAATTCTAACACATTGAAAACTGTCTTTCTGTCTTGCAAAAAGCATTTCTAATCACAAGACAGAGGAATCTTTCATTTTGGCAAGATTTGTATTTAACATGGAATGAAGCAACATTCTCTAACTGAGAGAGATGTTTTTTAGCATATTTGGGCTTGTTTCCACTTCATTTCAACAGAAACACTATTTCAGCATTAGTGATCTCAGAATGCTGTGAACTGACCAACCTGAGCATTGAGGCTCTAACAAGTTTATGTGCATAGGAATTCTAACACATTGAAAATGTCTAAGGTTACGTATGTAACCCTGGTTCCTCGAAGGAATGAGACGCTGCGTCGAGAACGATTGGGGAACGTGTCCAGCGTGACGTCTCTGAATAATAAGTATAATCAGTCCAAAGGAAGGGCGAGACGTCATAGGCGGGTGACGTCAGAGTAAATCTAGACCGTAAAATCTTACGAAGGTCAAGGCCTCGCAGATGTCACGCATAGAGACACCTGCTAGGAAGGCCTTGGAGGCCGCCACACTTCTAGTGGAGTGAGCCTTGACCCCCAGGAGAGGGGAGATCAGAGGACTCGAGGCTTAGGACAGCATCCTGATCACCGCTTAGCATAAGCTTCTTCTGGCCGGAGGCCTCAGCCTCATCGCACCATGGAGGAAACATGTAACCAGAGGGTTTCTGCTCACTGACTGGCCACCGAGAGGGGTGTGGTAGGCCACCATGGCCGCCATGTAGACCTTCAAGGTGGAGTGGGTCAACCCTGCGGAGAGCCTGCAGGAATTCCAGCACTGTACCATCCGGGCAGTTAACTGGGTCGAGCTGGCGGTCTCCGCACCAAGAAGTGAAAAGCTTCCACTTCAAGGCATACAGTTTCCTCATTGAGGGAGCTCTGGATTGGAGAACGGTCTTACAACCTCGGTTGAGAGACCGGAAGCTAAGAGTTGTGCCTCCTCAGAGACAACACCTACAGCCTCTAAGCTCCATGCGGGGGCACACCCTCCGCCTGCGAGAGGAGATCTCTCCTGACGGGAACCTCCCATGGAGTGCCATCAAAAAGAGAAATCAGGCCCAGGAACCATACCCGGCCCTTCCAGAACGGGGCTACTAACAGCAGCCGGACTCCGTCCCGGCACACTCTCTCCAGAACTCCCGAGAGCAGAGCATTCAGGGGAAAATGTACAGATGAAGCCTCGGCCATGTCGTGTACCATGGCGTCCAGCCCCAGTGGAGCTGGATGAGTCAGAGGAAGCCACAGGGGACAGTGCGATGTCTCTCGAGTCGCAAACAGATCCACCCGAGTCTGGCCAACATCTCCAACTCTGCTTCATCACCTCAGTGTGAAGCCGCCATTCCCCGGGCCTCGGCCCCTGCTCAACAGGATGTCTGCTCCCATATTAAGATGCCCAGAAATGTGAACTGCTCTGAGCAAGAGGAATTCGTCCTGGGCCCACACAAGGATCTGGTATGCTAGTTGTATAAATGGGGTGAGTGCAGACCTCCTTGTGGTTGATGTAAGAGACCACCGCTGTGTTGTCGGTGCGCACCAACACATGGTGACCTCTTAGGTCTGGGAGAAATTAACGAAGTGCACGAAGCACGGCCAGCATCTCCAAGCAGTTGATGTGCCATGTCAGATGGCGACCACTCCACAGACCACGGGCAGGGTGGCCACTCATGACCAAACCCCAGCCGGTGAGGGACGCATCCGTCGCTAGCATCACGCGGCGACAAGGAGCTCCCAGCACCAGGCCCTGGGACAAGAACCAAGGATTCCTCCACATTTCCAAGGCACGTAGGCAGCGCCGCGTGACCTTTAGCATGCAAAGTTGGTTTCCCCTCAGGGAGAACCCCTTGGTCATGAGCCACCACTGTAGGGGTTTCATGTACAGCAGGCCAATAGTATTCACGTTGGACGCAGCTGCCATCAGACCCAGCAATCTCCGTGACTGCTTGACAGTGAGTGACCGGCCTTCTCTCACTCTCGCGACTGCAGTGAGGATCGACTCGATCTGAGCAGGTGACATACGTGCCTGCATCGTGGTCGAATCCCACACCATGCCCAGATAAGTGGTTCTCTGAACTGGAGGAAGCACACTTTCCTTGGGGTTAAGTCTTAACCCCAGCTCTTTCATGTGAGTGAGAACGACACCTCGGTGCCGAACCGTCATCTGCTCAAATTGAGCTGACATCAACCAATCGTCAATGTGGTTGAGTCGTGAAAGTGTGGGGTGAGAGTGCAAGGCCAGTGGAAGATCCTTATTGGTATGCTTTTGCCCCCAAAAGCAAACCTCAGGAACTTCCGATGAAGAAGGATGGAGATAAGTGCATCTTTTGATAGATCGTGACACACGAGTCCTCGGACTTGGCCTGTGCAGGCGTGCTAAACTTCAGTCCCCTGACTGAGAGGTTCAAAAGCACAGATCTAGAAAAGGACACAACACCTCATCCTTCCTCGGAACAGTGAAGTACCGGCTGTAGGACCCGGACTCTGCAGCCCAAGGAGGGGCCACCATCAATGGTCTCCATCCTCAGAGAGAGTCTACTTCTGTTCCATTACCAGAGCCTGCTTGGGGCCCACCAGAACTGGATTCTGTGGCCTCTCACTACAGTGTGCAGGACCCACTGAGACACATTTGGCAGTAGTTTTCACACTGCAATATAGTCTACTAAGGGAATCAGCCTCTCAAGACTGATGTCTGGTTGTATCAGAGCAATTAGCTCGGTGCCCTGAAGCAGCGCACCGGCAGGAGACGGCCGAACTAGCTGCTCTGGAAACCTCCCAGGAGGTCGCGAGCCTCTTAGCACCGATACGTTTCAGGACGGTAACTGAGAGAAGCGATCGCTGGAGACCGCTGCGCCCTGGAACACCGGCAGGGTTGGCAGATCGATCTCCTGAGGGCACTGAGGAGAGACGGGCACCGTGTAATGCGGTGTACACCGCTCTTCCCCAGAGGGGCCTGCCCTCCGAGGTCCTGAGCCGCAGCATCAGTACTATCATAGCTGAAGTCTCCTAAAAACGATGGTCCTCAGACCCATATCGTCTGTCAGGAAGACCAGAGCCTGCTCGGGGCAGGACCCCGTGAAGTACACTTGGCAGGGGCTCCCACACCGCCATGTGACCTCCTAAGGGAACCAGTCTCGCGAGACTGGCCTCTGGTGCGCCTAGAGCCACTAGCTCGGTGCCTTGAAGCGGTGGACCGGCAGGGGATAACCGTACTAGCTGCTCTAGAGACCTCCGTAGAGGTAGCGAGCCTCTCAGCACCGCTACGTTTCCGGGCGGTAACTGAGAGAAGCGCTCGCCGGAGATCACTGCGCCCTGGAACAACGGCAGGGTTGGCAGAACGATCTCCTGAGGGCACTGAGGAGAGACGGGCACCGTGTAATGCGGTGTACACCACTCTTCCCCAGAGGGAGCTGGCCCTCAAAACGTCCTAGGCGTCAGGATGTTATGATGAAGGCTATCCAGCGAAAACAACGGTCCGTAGAACTGCTTTCCACTAGAAGCCTTTGGCCTGGGAGCGCCACTTTGACTCTAGCGTCTGCGGAGTACAAAAGTGACACCCCCGGCACGTGGGGCTGGAACACGTTTGGGACTGCTCCGCCCAGCAGCCCCTGACCGCCTCAACCTCTTCAGAGGAAGAGCGGTACACACGTGTTCTCACAAACGAAATCACATCCCTAGAGCCCCTGTACATCTAACTTCACATAGTCAGATAAATATGTCATTTTATTCCTTAGAATTAAATGTAGTCAGCAACCAGACTAGTAAACTCGATCTGGTGTAGAAAACTCACATAAAAATGAAACCAAACCATGTAATACACACGTTGCCTCGGCAGCGCTCATGTCTTTTTTATATATTTATTATCTTATGCTACTCAGTCACACAAATAACATAAATCTCCTCAGAGAACTATGGATGCTGCAGCGAGCTGTCTCAGAGGGTGAAGAAACTGCAGCGCTGGTTTCCAAGCCTCGAGAATGAGCTATAGATCTAGTAAACACGGGTGGAGATAGGACGAGCCGTCTCCAACCCGTTCGCCAGATTATGTGCGATTCCTGCTATCGCGGTCGCCGCCGTGCCTCAGCAAGCATTTCTAATCACAAGACAGAGTCATCTATCATTTTGGCAAGATTTGTATTTAACTTTGAATGAAGCAACATTATCTAAACTGAGAGAGATGGTTTTTAGCATATTTGGGCTTGTTTCCACTTCAACAGAAACACTATTTCAGCATTAGTGATCTCAGAATGCTGTGAACTGACAAACCTGAGCATTGAGGCTCTAACACAAGTTTATGTGCATAGGAATTCTAAGACATTGAAAACTGTCTTTCTGTCTTGCAAAAAGCATTTCTAATCACAAGACAGAGTCATCTATCATTTTGGCAAGATTTGTATTTAGAAAGACAGAAAACTGTCTTTCTGTCTTGCAAAAAGCATTTCTAATCACAAGACAGAGTCATCTATCATTTTGGCAAGATTTGTATATCATTTTGGCAAGATTTGTATTTAACTTTGAATGAAGCAACATTATCTAAATGAGAGAGATGGTTTTTAGCATATTTGGGCTTGTTTCCACTTCATTTCAATAGAAACACTATTTCAGCGTTAGTGATCTCAGAATGCTGTGATCTGACAAACCTGAGCATTGAGGCTTTAACATAAGTTTATGTGCATAGGCATTCTAACACATTGAAAACTGTCTTTCTGTCGTGCAAAAAGCATTTCAGTTCACAAGACAGAGGAATCTTTCATTTTGGCAAGATTTGTATTTAACATGGAATGAAGCAACGTTCTCTAACTGAGAACGTTGATGAGTTAACAGATTTTTAGCGTATTTGGGCATGTTTTCACTTAATTTCAAAAGAAACTCTATTTCAGCATTAGTGATCTCCGAATGCTGTGAACTGACAAACCTGAGCATTGAAGCTCTAACATTAGTTTTTGTGCATATAACTTCTAACACATTAAAAACTGTCTTACAGCATTGCAGAAAACATTTTATTTCATAAGACATAAGCATGTTTCAGTGTGGCAAGATTTGCACTGAATATTGAATGAAACAGCTTTCTCTAATAGAGAGACAAGCTTTTGAGCAGATTTGGGCTTGATTTCACTTCATTTGAACAGAAGCACTATTTCAACATTACTGGACTCAGAAAGCTGTAAACTGACAATCTTGATCATAGAAGTCCTAACATTAGTTTTTGTGCATATAACTTCTAACACATTAAAAACTGTCTTACAGCTTTGCAGAAAACATTTTATTTCATAAGATATAAGCATGTTTCAGTTTGGCAAGATTTGCACTGAATATTGAATGAAACAGCTTTCTCTAATAGAGAGACAAGCTTTTGAGCAGATTTGGGCTTGATTTCACTTCATTTGAACAGAAGCACTATTTCAACATTACTGGACTCAGAAAGCTGTAAACTGACAATCTTGATCATTGAAGTCCTAACATTAGTTTTTGTGTATATAACTTCTAACACATTAAAAACTGTCTTACAGCATTGCAGAAAACATTTTATTTCATAAGACATAAGAATGTTTAAGTTTGGCAAGATTTGCACTGAATATTGAATGAAACATCTTTCTCTAATAGAGAGACAAGCTTTTGAGCAGATTTGGGCTAGATTTCACTTCATTTGAACAGAAGCACTATTTCAACATCACTGGACTCAGAAAGCTGTAAACTGACAATCTTGATCATTGAAGTCCTAACATAAGTTTTTGTGCATATAACTTCTAACACATTAAAAACTGTCTTACAGCATTGCAGAAAACATTGTATTTCATACGGCAGAAACATCTTTCAGTTTGGCAGGATTTGCAATGAATACTGAATGAAACAGCTTTCTCTAATAGAGAGAAAAGCTTTTGAGCAGATTTGGGCTTGATTTCACTTCATTTGAACAGAAGCACTATTTCAACATTACTGGACTCAGAAAGCTGTAAACTGACAATTTTGATCATTGAAGTCCTAAGATTAGTTTTTGTGCATAAAACTTCTAACACATTAAAAACTGTCTTACAGCATTGCAGAAAACATTGTATTTCATACGGCATATACATCTTTCAGTTTGGCAGGATTTGCAATGAATACTGAATGAAACAGCTTTCTCTAATAGAGAGAAAAGCTTTTGAGCAGATTTGGGCTTGATTTCACTTCATTTGAACAGAAGCACTATTTCAACACTACTGGATTCAGAAAGCTGTAAACTGACAATCTTGATCATAGAAGTCCTAACATTAGTTTGTGTGTATATAACTTCTAACACATTAAAAACTGTCTTACAGCATTGCAGAAAACATTTTATTTCATAAGACATAAGCATGTTTCAGTTTGGCAAGATTTGCACTGAATATTGAATGAAACAGCTTTCTCTAATAGAGAGACAAGCTTTTGAGCAGATTTGGGCTTGATTTCACTTCATTTGAACAGAAGCACTATTTCAACATTACTGGACTCAGAAAGCTGTAAACTGACAATCTTGATCATTGAAGTCCTAACATAAGTTTTTGTGCATATAACTTCTAACACATTAAAAACTGTCTTACAGCATTGCAGAAAACATTGTATTTCATACGGCATAAACATCTTTCAGTTTGGCAAGATTTGCAATGAATATTGAATGAAGCCGCTTTCTCTAATAGAGAGACAAGCTTTTGAGCAGATTTGGGCTAGATTTCACTTCATTTGAACAGAAGCACTATTTCAACATTACTGGATTCAGAAAGCTGTAAACTGACAATCTTGATCATTGAAGTCCTAACATAAGTTTTTGTGCATATAACTTCTAACACATTAAAAACTGTCTTACAGCATTGCAGAAAACATTGTATTTCATAAGGCATAAGCATCTATCAATTTGGCAAGATTTGCACTGAATACTGAATGAAACAGCTTTCTCTAATAGAGAGAAAAGTTTTTGAGCAGATTTGGGCTTGATTTCACTTCATTTGAACAGAAGCACTATTTCAACATTACTGGACTCAGAAAGCTGTAAACTGACAATCTTGATCATTGAAGTCCTAACATTAGTTTTTGTGCATATAACTTCTAACACATTAAAAACTGTCTTACAGCATAGCAGAAAACATTTTATTTCATAAGACATAAGCATGTTTCAGTTTGGCAAGATTTGCAATGAATATTGAATGAAACAGCTTTCTCTAATAGAGAGACAAGCTTTTGAGCAGATTTGGGCTAGATTTCACTTCATTTGAACAGAAGCACTATTTCAACATTACTGGACTCAGAAAGCTGTAAACTGACAATCTTGATCATTGAAGTCCTAACATTAGTTTATGTGCATATAACTTCTAACACATTAAAAACTGTCTTACAGCATTGCAGAAAACATTTTATTTCATAAGACATAAGCATGTTTCAGTTTGGCAAGATTTGCAATGAATATTGAATGAAACAGCTTTCTCTAATAGAGAGACAAGCTTTTGAGCAGATTTGGGCTTGATTTCACTTCATTTGAACAGAAGCACTATTTCAACATTACTGGACTCAGAAAGCTGTAAACTGACAATCTTGATCATTGAAGTCCTAACATTAGTTTTTGTGTATATAACTTCTAACACATTAAAAACTGTCTTACAGCATTGCAGAAAACATTTTATTTCATAAGACATAAGAATGTTTAAGTTTGGCAAGATTTGCACTGAATATTGAATGAAACATCTTTCTCTAATAGAGAGACAAGCTTTTGAGCAGATTTGGGCTAGATTTCACTTCATTTGAACAGAAGCACTATTTCAACATTACTGGACTCAGAAAGCTGTAAACTGACAATCTTGATCATTGAAGTCCTAACATAAGTTTTTGTGCATATAACTTCTAACACATTAAAAACTGTCTTACAGCATTGCAGAAAACATTGTATTTCATAAGGCATAAGCATCTATCAGTTTGGCAAGATTTGCACTGAATACTGAATGAAACAGCTTTCTCTAATAGAGAGACAAGCTTTTGAGCAGATATGCACATAAACTAATGTTAGGACTTCAATGATCAAGATTGTCAGTTTACAGCTTTCTGAGTCCAGTAATGTTGAAATAGTGCTTCTGTTCAAATGAAGTGAAATCTAGCCCAAATCTGCTCAAAAGCTTGTCTCTCTATTAGAGAAAGCTGTTTCATTCAATATTCATTGCAAATCTTGCCAAACTGAAACATGCTTATGTCTTATGAAATAAAATGTTTTCTGCTATGCTGTAAGACAGTTTTTAATGTGTTAGAAGTTATATGCACAAAAACTAATGTTAGGACTTCAATGATCAAGATTGTCAGTTTACAGCTTTCTGAGTCCAGTAATGTTGAAATAGTGCTTCTGTTCAAATGAAGTGAAATCAAGCCCAAATCTGCTCAAAAACTTTTCTCTCTATTAGAGAAAGCTGTTTCATTCAGTATTCAGTGCAAATCTTGCCAAACTGATAGATGCTTATGCCTTATGAAATACAATGCCTTATGAACAGAAGCACTATTTCAACATTACTGGACTCAGAGAGCTGTAAACTGACAATCTTGATCATTGAAGTCCTAACATAAGTTTTTGTGCATATAACTTCTAACACATTAAAAACTGTCTTACAGCATTGCAGAAAACATTGTATTTCATAAGGCATAAGCATCTATCAGTTTGGCAAGATTTGCACTGAATACTGAATGAAACAGCTTTCTCTAATAGAGAGACAAGCTTTTGAGCAGATTTGGGCTAGATTTCACTTCATTTGAACAGAAGCACTATTTCAACATTACTGGACTCAGAAAGCTGTAAACTGACAATCTTGATCATTGAAGTCCTAACATAAGTTTTTGTGCATATAACTTCTAACACATTAAAAACTGTCTTACAGCATTGCAGAAAACATTGTATTTCATAAGGCATAAACATCTTTCAGTTTGGCAAGATTTGCACTGAATACTGAATGAAACAGCTTTCTCTAATAGAGAGAAAAGTTTTTGAGCAGATTTGGGCTTGATTTCCCTTTATTTGAACAGAAGCACTATTTCAACATTACTGGACTCAGAAAGCTGTAAACTGACAATCTTGATCATAGAAGTCCTAACATTAGTTTTTGTGCATATAACTTCTAACACATTAAAAACTGTCTTACAGCTTTGCAGAAAACATTATATTTCATAAGGCATAAGCATCTATCCGTTTGGCAAGATTTGCACTGAATACTGAATGAAACAGCTTTATCTAATAGAGAGAAAAGCTTTTGAGCAGATTTGGGCTTGATTTCACTTCATTTGAACAGAAGCACTATTTCAACATTACTGGACTCAGAAAGCTGTAAACTGACAATCTTGATCATTGAAGTCCTAACATTAGTTTTTGTGTATATAACTTCTAACACATTAAAAACTGTCTTACAACATTGCAGAAAACATTTTATTTCATAAGACATAAGAATGTTTAAGTTTGGCAAGATTTGCACTGAATATTGAATGAAACATCTTTCTCTAATAGAGAGACAAGCTTTTGAGCAGATTTGGGCTAGATTTCACTTCATTTGAACAGAAGCACTATTTCAACATTACTGGACTCAGAAAGCTGTAAACTGACAATCTTGATCATTGAAGTCCTAACATAAGTTTTTGTGCATATAACTTCTAACACATTAAAAACTGTCTTACAGCATTGCAGAAAACATTGTATTTCATACGGCATAAACATCTTTCAGTTTGGCAGGATTTGCAATGAATACTGAATGAAACAGCTTTCTCTAATAGAGAGAAAAGCTTTTGAGCAGATTTGGGCTTGATTTCACTTCATTTGAACAGAAGCACTATTTCAACATTACTGGACTCAGAAAGCTGTAAACTGACAATTTTGATCATTGAAGTCTGTTGGGAACTCAGAAACGAAGACCAGGAGACTCTTGGGTAATCTTCAGCAGGATTCTTTATTGAGAACGCTCTGCGTGGCGCTGCAGTCATCAAGAGGTCTAATTTGTCCTTAAGACATTGTAGTTTTTATACATTCAAGTGGGAGGGATCCATACAGTAGAGGTGGAGACCATTTTAACAAAGCATGCAAATGCAATCAGGAAGATACCAGACACTGGCATCTTCCCAGCCTTGATCTTATCAGCATAACAGTGTCATTTAAATACAGAGGTGCCTGACAGTATCAGAGACAAAAGGCACATCTGTGTCTTGAGCTTAAAAAGCCAAATGGCAAGGAAGAGCACAAAGACAAAAGGTTAATGTCTCAGACACTTGAGTTTCCTGATTTGAGCTTCTTGGATGTCAACTTTATTACCCCAAAAAACTCTGCTATTATATAGGAACCTAGATTTACATTTTCTAAATTTGTAATCCCACAGTCCTCCCGTTGAGAGTTCTAATAACTCTCACAATAATAAAAATTTAAACATTTAAAAGTCCATTATATGGCCTATGTTTGTTAACATAAGCCCCATCTTCAGTCATGTAACTTGAAAAGGTTACAGGCACGTTTAACTTATTCTGTGTCTTATACTAGATTTACTTAGGTGTATTTTTAGAACCATAACTGTTGACACATATGGCATGGATGGTAACACGTTGTAAAAACTACATGATGACACAGAAAAAATCTTGTAGCATAAGAGTGGAAGTCTTGAAGTCCATGGCGTAAGAATAGCTGTGAAGTCTGTTTTCTGTAGTCCATTTCGCATGTTGATTCACTCAGATGACTCTTTGTCCTCATGAAGCTTGTTCATGGATGTCTGAAGTGATGCTTTACACCAGGGTGTCACATATGGAAATGACTTCTCATGCACGCATACCTGCAACACAAGAAAAACAAAGAAAACAGCAGACAAGCAGTATTCATGCATAGACATTTTTAGACTTCTGTTGATCGTATAGTGGTTTTAAGTCTGGTGATCGTATAGTGTTTTTCTCAAACTAGTTTTAAGTAATTTGACACCTATGGACCAGTGAGGTGGGGATAAAACTACGGATAGGGGAAACCTATGAGGAAGTCTTCACCACAGGGTTGGCCCCCGAGGCCTGTTGCACTTCGGTTCTTCCCTGGGCTCCTCACTGGTCTGTCTGTGTCCTAGTCTGTCCCTGTAGCTGGTGTGAAAACTTTACTGTGTGACATCTCCATCCTCTAATGAAACATCAGTCATAACAAGACATCATAACCCAAAAAGAATAGGAGTGACTGGAGTGTGCTTTAGTATAGCTTTGAAGGCTGTGAGTGTACTTAACGTTCTCTCAATGAAAGGAAGTGACAGTCAATGTGTTTACAAAGGATGTTTCATCTTTGTTGCACATTACTGGGGAAGTTAAGCACTCACAGCCCTCACAGTTAACACCTGAGCAAGCTGCTCCAGCAGTTAGGTGACGTGGGGAGGGGCAGCTTCAGAGTGGTAAGTAGACTGAGTAGGAGCTGAGTAATTTTCTCTTAATGTCTTCTTTCTTTTCCTACACTCTTTCAACCAGTGTCCAGTTTTACCACAAAAATGACAACTGCCCTCCTTCTTAGGACTTCTACGTTTACAGTATTGTTCAAAATAATAGCAGTACAATGTGACTAACCAGAATAATCAAGGTTTTTAGTATATTTTTTATTGCTACGTGGCAAACAAGTTACCAGTAGGTTCAGTAGATTCTCAGAAAACAAATGAGACCCAGCATTCATGATATGCACGCTCTTAAGGCTGTGCAATTGGGCAATTAGTTGAATTAGTTGAAAGGGGTGTGTTCAAAAAAATAGCAGTGTCTACCTTTGACTGTACAAACTCAAAACTATTTTGTACAAACATTTTTTTTTTTTTTCTGGGATTTAGCAATCCTGTGAATCACTAAACTAATATTTAGTTGTATGACCACAGTTTTTTAAAACTGCTTGACATCTGTGTGGCATGGAGTCAACCAACTTGTGGCACCTCTCAGCTGTTATTCCACTCCATGATTCTTTAACAACATTCCACAATTCATTCACATTTCTTGGTTTTGCTTCAGAAACAGCATTTTTGATATCACCCCACAAGTTCTCAATTGGATTAAGGTCTGGAGATTGGGCTGGCCACTCCATAACATTAATTTTGTTGGTTTGGAACCAAGACTTTGCCCGTTTACTAGTGTGTTTTGGGTCATTGTCTTGTTGAAACAACCATTTCAAGGGCATGTCCTCTTCAGCATAGGGCAACATGACCTCTTCAAGTATTTTAACATATGCAAACTGATCCATGATCCCTGGTATGCGATAAATAGGCCCAACACCATAGTAGGAGAAACATGCCCATATCATGATGCTTGCACCTCCATGCTTCACTGTCTTCACTGTGTACTGTGGCTTGAATTCAGAGTTTGGGGGTCGTCTCACAAACTGCCTGTGGCCCTTGGACCCAAAAAGAACAATTTTACTCTCATCAGTCCACAAAATGTTCCTCCATTTCTCTTTAGGCCAGTTGATGTGTTCTTTGGCAAATTGTAACCTCTTCTGCACATGCCTTTTTTTTAACAGAGGGACTTTGCGGGGGATTCTTGAAAATAGATTAGCTTCACACAGACGTCTTCTAACTGTCACAGTACTTACAGGTAACTCCAGACTGTCTTTGATCATCCTGGAGGTGATCATTGGCTGAGCCTTTGCCATTCTGGTTATTCTTCTATCCATTTTGATGGTTGTCTTCCGTTTTCTTCCACGTCTCTCTGGTTTTGCTCTCCATTTTAAGGCATTGGAGATCATTTTAGCTGAACAGCCTATCATTTTTTGCACCTCTTTCTAGGTTTTCCCCTCTCTAATCAACTTTTTAATCAAAGTACGCTGTTCTTCTGAACAATGTCTTGAACGACCCATTTTCCTCAGCTTTCAAATGCATGTTCAACAAGTGTTGGCTTCATCCTTAAATAGGGGGCACCTGATTCACACCTGTTTCTTCACAAAATTGATGACCTCAGTGATTGAATGCCACACTGCTATTTTTTTGAACACACCCCTTTCAACTAATTCAACTAATTGCCCAATTGCACAGCCTTAAGAGCGTGCATATCATGAATGCTGGGTCTTGTTTGTTTTCTGAGAATCTACTGAACCTACTGGTAACTTGTTTGCCACGTAGCAATAAAAAAATATACGAAAAACCTTGATTATTCTGGTTGGTCACATTGTACTGCTATTATTTTGAACAATACTGTAGGTCGGTTCTCTGTTTTGACCTGAAAAGATGCTGCTGCAATCTTTACTGTGGCTTTGATATCAGAGTTTCTTTCCCAAGTAGCTACACTGTCTACAGAATCTACAGTTACATCAGTTACTGACTGGATGGCTACATCTGTTTCAAAGAAAGCTTGTAAGTCAGGATAATTGTTATCAGTCTGACTAACTTCTTCCACATCAGTTTTTGCTGCAGCTTTGTTGCGATTCAGTTTCTTAGTCAAAGACGATACTCCAGCTCTGAGCTCTTTGATCTGTTCCTCTAGTTCTGAGGTACGCTGAGAATGTTGTGTAGCTAGTGCTAAACCAAATTCTCTGTGGCAGCAGATAATGCCTTTCGTATTGTTTTTGCGAATACATGATCCTAGTACCTTTTTACATTCTTCAATTGACCATACTTTTTCTGGATCAATACAAAATTTCTTTATCAAATCCAATCTGACTGACTCTGTCACTATTGAGTCCATGTGCTGTCCTAACAATGATTTGAACTCACTGTCTGTCCATGAAGGAGTAGCTAGTCCACCTTTCTTAGTTGTTGGAATCAGCTTAGGATTTCTTCTCAACATTTTGTAATGTCTTTCTGACACAAAAGGACACTTCTAACACAAACTATTAGCACTTTACGCTAAACTTCCCTGTCAGACACAGAGGGTAGCAAAATATTAGCTTGTGAGGCTAATCTTCCCTGCCTATACAGAGGATTATTTTCATCTCTAAAATATCCTTTTTAGAGGGTCACTTAACACAAACTTCTAGCACTTTACGCTAAACTTCCCTGCCAGAAACAGAGGGTAGCAAAATATTAGCTTGTGATGCTAATATTCCCTGCCTATACAGAGGATTATTTTCATCTCTAAAATATCCTTTTTAGAGGGTCACTTAACACAAACTTTTAGCACTTTACGCTAAACTTCCCTGCCAGACACAGAGGGTAGCAAAATATTAGCTTGTGATGCTAATATTCCCTGCCTATACAGAGGATTATTTTCATCTCTAAAATATCCTTTTTAGAGGGTCACTTAACACAAACTTCTAGCACTTTATGCTAAACTTCCCTGTCAGACACAGAGGGTAGCAAAATATTAGCTTGTGATGCTAATATTCCCTGCCTATACAGAGGATTATTTTCATCTCTAAAATATCCTTTTTAGAGGGTAACTTAGTTAACCAAACCCTACAGCTGTCTGTTAACTCTTCTCTGACGGTGCAGAGGCTAACAAATTTGTTCTGGTCTTAAAGGTTCTTTTGGATAGAGGTACACTCACCAACCATTGGTTGTACAGAAAGATTCAGTGTGGAATGAAGTCTGATCTCTGTTGAGGTTGCAGTTTCAATCTGGATTCAGGTGAGAAGCTCTATCCGGGTCACGGCACCAAAAACTGTTGGGAACTCAGAAACGAAGACCAGGAGACTCTTGGGTAATCTTCAGCAGGATTCTTTATTGAGAACGCTCTGCGTGGCGCTGCAGTCATCAAGAGGTCTAATTTGTCCTTAAGACATTGTAGTTTTTATACATTCAAGTGGGAGGGATCCATACAGTAGAGGTGGAGACCATTTTAACAAAGCATGCAAATGCAATCAGGAAGATACCAGACACTGGCATCTTCCCAGCCTTGATCTTATCAGCATAACAGTGTCATTTAAATACAGAGGTGCCTGACAGTATCAGAGACAAAAGGCACATCTGTGTCTTGAGCTTAAAAAGCCAAATGGCAAGGAAGAGCACAAAGACAAAAGGTTAATGTCTCAGACACTTGAGTTTCCTGATTTGAGCTTCTTGGATGTCAACTTTATTACCCCAAAAAACTCTGCTATTATATAGGAACCTAGATTTACATTTTCTAAATTTGTAATCCCACAAGTCCTAAGATTAGTTTTTGTGCATATAACTTCTAACACATTAAAAACTGTCTTACAGCATTGCAGAAAACATTGTATTTCATACGGCATAAACATCTTTCAGTTTGGCAGGATTTGCAATAAATACTGAATGAAACAGCTTTCTCTAATAGAGAGAAAAGCTTTTGAGCAGATTTGGGCTTGATTTCACTTCATTTGAACAGAAGCACTATTTCAACATTACTGGATTCAGAAAGCTGTAAACTGACAATCTTGATCATAGAAGTCCTAACATTAGTTTGTGTGTATATAACTTCTAACACATTAAAAACTGTCTTACAGCATTGCAGAAAACATTTTATTTCATAAGACATAAGCATGTTTCAGTTTGGCAAGATTTGCACTGAATATTGAATGAAACAGCTTTCTCTAATAGAGAGACAAGCTTTTGAGCAGATTTGGGCTTGATTTCACTTCATTTGAACAGAAGCACTATTTCAACATTACTGGACTCAGAAAGCTGTAAACTGACAATCTTGATCATTGAAGTCCTAACATAAGTTTTTGTGCATATAACTTCTAACACATTAAAAACTGTCTTACAGCATTGCAGAAAACATTGTATTTCATAAGGCATAAGCATCTATCAGTTTGGCAAGATTTGCACTGAATACTGAATGAAACAGCTTTCTCTAATAGAGAGACAAGCTTTTGAGCAGATTTGGGCTAGATTTCACTTCATTTGAACAGAAGCACTATTTCAACATTACTGGACTCAGAAAGCTGTAAACTGACAATCTTGATCATTGAAGTCCTAACATAAGTTTTTGTGCATATAACTTCTAACACATTAAAAACTGTCTTACAGCATTGCAGAAAACATTGTATTTCATAAGGCATAAGCATCTATCAGTTTGGCAAGATTTGCACTGAATACTGAATGAAACAGCTTTCTCTAATAGAGAGAAAAGTTTTTGAGCAGATTTGGGCTTGATTTCACTTCATTTGAACAGAAGCACTATTTCAACATTACTGGACTCAGAAAGCTGTAAACTGACAATCTTGATCATTGAAGTCCTAACATTAGTTTTTGTGCATATAACTTCTAACACATTAAAAACTGTCTTACAGCATAGCAGAAAACATTTTATTTCATAAGACATAAGCATGTTTCAGTTTGGCAAGATTTGCAATGAACATTGAATGAAACAGCTTTCTCTAATAGAGAGACAAGCTTTTGAGCAGATTTGGGCTAGATTTCACTTCATTTGAACAGAAGCACTATTTCAACATTACTGGACTCAGAAAGCTGTAAACTGACAATCTTGATCATTGAAGTCCTAACATTAGTTTTTGTGTATATAACTTCTAACACATTAAAAACTGTCTTACAGCATTGCAGAAAACATTTTATTTCATAAGACATAAGAATGTTTAAGTTTGGCAAGATTTGCACTGAATATTGAATGAAACATCTTTCTCTAATAGAGAGACAAGCTTTTGAGCAGATTTGGGCTAGATTTCACTTCATTTGAACAGAAGCACTATTTCAACATTACTGGACTCAGAAAGCTGTAAACTGACAATCTTGATCATTGAAGTCCTAACATTAGTTTTTGTGTATATAACTTCTAACACATTAAAAACTGTCTTACAGCATTGCAGAAAACATTTTATTTCATAAGACATAAGAATGTTTAAGTTTGGCAAGATTTGCACTGAATATTGAATGAAACATCTTTCTCTAATAGAGAGACAAGCTTTTGAGCAGATTTGGGCTAGATTTCACTTCATTTGAACAGAAGCACTATTTCAACATTACTGGACTCAGAAAGCTGTAAACTGACAATCTTGATCATTGAAGTCCTAACATAAGTTTTTGTGCATATAACTTCTAACACATTAAAAACTGTCTTACAGCATTGCAGAAAACATTGTATTTCATACGGCATAAACATCTTTCAGTTTGACAAGATTTGCAATGAATACTGAATGAAACAGCTTTCTCTAATAGAGAGAAAAGCTTTTGAGCAGATTTTGGCTTGATTTCACTTCATTTGAACAGAAGCACTATTTCAACATTACTGGACTCAGAAAGCTGTAAACTGACAATTTTGATCATTGAAGTCCTAAGATTAGTTTTTGTGCATATAACTTCTAACACATAAAAAACTGTCTTACAGCATTGCAGAAAACATTGTATTTCATACGGCATAAACATCTTTCAGTTTGGCAGGATTTGCAATGAATACTGAATGAAACAGCTTTCTCTAATAGAGAGAAAAGCTTTTGAGCAGATTTGGGCTTGATTTCACTTCATTTGAACAGAAGCACTATTTCAACATTACTGGATTCAGAAAGCTGTAAACTGACAATCTTGATCATAGAAGTCCTAACATTAGTTTGTGTGTATATAACTTCTAACACATTAAAAACTGTCTTACAGCATTGCAGAAAACATTTTATTTCATAAGACATAAGCATGTTTCAGTTTGGCAAGATTTGCACTGAATATTGAATGAAACAGCTTTCTCTAATAGAGAGACAAGCTTTTGAGCAGATTTGGGCTTGATTTCGCTTCATTTGAACAGAAGCACAATTTCAACATTACTGGACTCAGAAAGCTGTAAACTGACAATCTTGATCATTGAAGTCCTAACATAAGTTTTTGTGCATATAACTTCTAACACATTAAAAACTGTCTTACAGCATTGCAGAAAACATTGTATTTCATAAGGCATAAGCATCTATCAGTTTGGCAAGATTTGCACTGAATACTGAATGAAACAGCTTTCTCTAATAGAGAGACAAGCTTTTGAGCAGATTTGGGCTAGATTTCACTTCATTTGAACAGAAGCACTATTTCAACATTACTGGACTCAGAAAGCTGTAAACTGACAATCTTGATCATTGAAGTCCTAACATAAGTTTTTGTGCATATAACTTCTAACACATTAAAAACTGTCTTACAGCATTGCAGAAAACATTGTATTTCATAAGGCATAAACATCTTTCAGTTTGGCAAGATTTGCACTGAATACTGAATGAAACAGCTTTCTCTAATAGAGAGAAAAGTTTTTGAGCAGATTTGGGCTTGATTTCCCTTTATTTGAACAGAAGCACTATTTCAACATTACTGGACTCAGAAAGCTGTAAACTGACAATCTTGATCATTGAAGTCCTAACATTAGTTTTTGTGCATATAACTTCTAACACATTAAAAACTGTCTTACAGCATTGCAGAAAACATTTTATTTCATAAGACATAAGCATGTTTCAGTGTGGCAAGATTTGCACTGAATATTGAATGAAACAGCTTTCTCTAATAGAGAGACAAGCTTTTGAGCAGATTTGGGCTTGATTTCACTTCATTTGAACAGAAGCACTATTTCAACATTACTGGACTCAGAAAGCTGTAAACTGACAATCTTGATCATAGAAATCCTAACATTAGTTTTTGTGCATATAACTTCTAACACATTAAAAACTGTCTTACAGCTTTGCAGAAAACATTATATTTCATAAGGCATAAGCATCTATCCGTTTGGCAAGATTTGCACTGAATACTGAATGAAACAGCTTTATCTAATAGAGAGAAAAGCTTTTGAGCAGATTTGGGCTTGATTTCACTTCATTTGAACAGAAGCACTATTTCAACATTACTGGACTCAGAAAGCTGTAATCTGACAATCTTGATCATTGAAGTCCTAACATTAGTTTTTGTGCATATAACTTCTAACACATTAAAATCTATCTTACAGCATTGCAGAAAACATTGTATTTCATAAGGCATAAGCATCTATCAGTTTGGCAAGATTTGCACTGAATAATGAATGAAACAGCTTTCTCTAATAGAGAGACAAGCTTTTGAGCAGATTTGGGCTAGATTTCACTTCATTTGAACAGAAGCACTTATTTCAGCATTACTGGACTAAGAAAGCTGTAAACTGACAATCTTGATCATTGAAGTACTAACATTAGTTTATGTGCATATAACTTCTAACACATTAAAAACTGTCTTACAGCATTGCAGAAAACATTTTATTTCATAAGACATAAGCATGTTTCAGTTTGGCAACATTTGCACTGAATATTGAATGAAACAGCTTTCTCTAATAGAGAGACAAGCTTTTGAGCAGATTTGGGCTTGATTTCACTTCATTTAAACAGAAGCACTATTTCAACATTACTGGACTCAGAAATCTGTAAACTGACAATCTTGATCATTGAAGTCCTAACATTAGTTTTTGTGCATATAACTTCTAACACATTAAAAACTGTCTTACAGCATTGCAGAAAACATTGTATTTCATAAGGCATAAGCATCTATCAGTTTGGCAAGATTTGCACTGAATACTGAATGAAACAGCTTTCTCTAATAGAGAGACAAGCTTTTGAGCAGATTTGGGCTTGATTTCACTTCATTTGAACAGAAGCACTATTTCAACATTACTGGACTCAGAAAGCTGTAAACTGACAATCTTGATCATTGAAGTCCTAACATAAGTTTTTGTGCATATAACTTCTAACACATTAAAAACTGTCTTACAGCATTGCAGAAAACATTGTATTTCATAAGGCATAAACATCTTTCAGTTTGGCAAGATTTGCACTGAATACTGAATGAAACAGCTTTCTCTAATAGAGAGAAAAGTTTTTGAGCAGATTTGGGCTTGATTTCCCTTTATTTGAACAGAAGCACTATTTCAACATTACTGGACCTCAGAAAGCTGTAAACTGACAATCTTGATCATTGAAGTCCTAACATTAGTTCTTTTGCATATAATTTCTAACACATTAAAAACTGTCTTACAGCATTGCAGAAAACATTGTATTTCATACGGCATAAACATCTTTCAGTTTGGCAAGATTTGCAATGAATACTGAATGAAACAGCTTTCTCTAATAGAGAGAAAAGCTTTTGAGCAGATTTGGGCTTGATTTCACTTCATTTGAACAGAAGCACTATTTTAACATTACTGGACTCAGAAAGCTGTAAACTGACAATTTTGATCATTGAAGTCCTAACATTAGTTTTTGTGCATATAACTTCTAACACATTAAAAACTGTCTTACAGCATTGCAGAAAACATTGTATTTCATACGGCATAAACATCTTTCAGTTTGGCAAGATTTGCAATGAATATTGAATGAAGCCGCTTTCTCTAATAGAGAGACAAGCTTTTGAGCAGATTTGGGCTAGATTTCACTTCATTTTGAACAGAAGCACAATTTCAACATTACTGGACTCAGAAACCTGTAATCTGACAATCTTGAGCTTTGAAGTCCTAACATTTGTTTTTGTGCATATAACTTCTAACACATTAAAAACTGTCTTACAGCCTTGCAGAAAACATTGTTATTTCATAAGCATAAGCATCTATCAGTTTGGCAAGATTTGCACTGAATACTGAATGAAACAGCTTTCTCTAATAGAGAGACAAGCTATTGAGCAGATTTGGGCTAGATTTCACTTCATTTGAACAGAAGCACTATTTCAACATTACTGGACTCAGAAAGCTGTAAACTGACAATCTTGATCATTGAAGTCCTTACATTAGTTTTTGTGCATATAACTCTAACACATTAAAAACTGTCTTACAGCATTGCAGAAACATTTTATTTCATAAGCACATAAGCATGTTTCAGTTTGGCAAGATTTGCACTGAATACTGAATGAAACAGCTTTCTCTAATAGAGAGAAAAGTTTTTGAGCAATTTGGCTTGATTTCCCTTTATTTGAACAGAAGCACTATTTCAACATTACTGACTCAGAAAGCTGTAAACTGACAATCTGATCATTGAAGTCCTAACATTAGTTTTTGTGCATATAACTTCTAACACCATTAAAAACTGTCTTACAGCATTGCAGAAAACATTTTATTTCATAAGACATAAGCATGTTTCAGTTTTGGCAAGATTTGCACTGAATATTGAATGAAACAGCTTTCTCTAATAGAGAGACAAGTTTTGAGCAGATTTGGGCTTGATTTCACTTCATTTGAACAGAAGCCACTATCTTCAACATTACTGGACTC
>NW_020526873.1:0-30000 GCF_003368295.1 Carassius auratus
TATATATATATATATCAGCATCATATCTTACTGCTTTATAGATTTCAGTTTATGTATTGCTCACTTTTGCAGGTATTTTATCCTGCGCTGTCATTCGGATGGAAAGGTGACTCGACAGAAACCGAGTGTAAACAGAGTCAGAAAAGCCTCATGTTTCCTTCAGATGTATATGAGATATTGCTCTGAGATGTCTAATCGATTAATGGTGCACTTAGACGGGTAATTAACAGCCGCTCGGAGAAAGACGGACAGAGAGTGCCGTTCTTTATAAAGCTTGACCTCAGACGCCTCCTGAACTGAAGGAGTCTTTGCTTTAATTAGGGACGGGACACTAATGAGTTCATCCGCTTGAGTGTTTTAGCAGTGTTTATTAGTGGCTGCACTATTGGGGAAATCCATGTTTTCTGTGCTTGTTTGTAGGGTTTCAGGGTTGTTGTAGTTACATATCAATATAGATGAAAATTAATAATAATAACAGTAATGCTATAATAATATTATTCACAATTATTTATTATTATTATAATGCAACAAAATTGGTGAAAACAAATAAATTAATAAATATTGCTATTGTAATAATTGTTCTATAAAACATAAGTATTTATTTAAATAATAATAGTTTACATTAAGTAAATTGACAAACATCTTTTTTAAACCAATTAAACCTTAGATTTTTTTTTTAATTTAGCATTTTTTTTAATGAATGAATTGGATGTCTAAATTCTATTTATTATTATTACTTATAAAGTATGTAATATTAGTATTGAATTATTTATATTGTGTAATATTAAATAATTATTATATATTTTTTATAGTTTTTATTATATATAAAAATATACAACAGTAAAATTACAAAATTCTTTGATTTATGGCTGTCTGTTTTATAATCTTAGTGTTAAACCTTTAGTGTTTTATTTTTATTTTATTTTTGTTTTACATTGCTGTCATTTTATACATTTTTTAATTCATTGAATAAAAAAATCTAAAATTGTATTACTATTATTACTTACAAATTCTGAAAAATTACTTTTAAATATTTATATTAAATAATAATAAATTATTATCTTTATCTTATAATAAAAATATTCTTAAATTACAAATTCTTATCTTTATTAAATTCTTAGTCTGTTTTATAATCTTTAAGTGTTAAACCTTAGTTTCTTTTTTTTACAATTAATTGCAACTTATAATTTTTTAATTTAATTAAAATCTAAAATCGTATTACTATTATTGCTTACAAACTCTGTAATATTACTATTGAATTATTATTTATATTGTATAATATTATACAGTAATATTTATATTAAATATTACTCTTAAATATGAATATTTAAGAAGTATTAATTTTCAAATGTTAAACGATCAAACTTTTTTTTTTATTATCAAAATTTTTGCGATTATAATTTTTTTCAATATTTTTTTTATGTAAATTAAATGTAGCTAAAACATTTTAATTGCTACGACTATTAAGTAGTAGATAAAGTTTCACAGTAAAATGAACAAAAATGTAAGGAAAACCATTTTACGTTACAAACAGTAAAATTTCAAAGCTAGTTTAATTTCGCAGTAGCTCTAGCATTGAATGTGTTAAAGCTTCATCAAATGTTTTAGGTTCTCGATCTGGTTAGTTGCTCTTCTGAGCTTCTGTATCTCAGGGATGAGTCCGTCTCTGTCTTTCTCCGTCCTGTGAAGTGTTTGTCCTCCTGAAAGCACACAAGTGCCCCGCGGTGACCCAGAGATCTCTCCGGCCCCAAACTCAATCAGAGACGCTCCCGCTCTGCTCTCGTCCTCCTGAGAGATCACACAGCTGCTGTCCTTATCGTCCCTTCTGAGCAGGCCTTCATTCACCCTCTGCTTCTTCTGAGACCAGCTTCCAGCTTAACCGCCAGAGATTCGAAGCACCTCTGATGTTTGGCATTAGTGCGTTTCTACAAGATAAAAACCAGACTTTGCTTTGGTCATCGAAACAAAGATTGGTAAATGCTTCTGATTTAGCATTTACTTGATAAAAGTAACTTGATACTTGATAGTGTTCCTGTAGCTCAATTGGTAGAGCATTGGGTTATCAAGCGCAAGGTTGTAGGTTCGATTCCCGGGAACACGTGATAATTAAAAAATGTTAGTCTGAATGCTCTGTAAGTCGCTTTGGATACAAGCGTCTGCTAAATGCATGAATTGAATTGATTTGAAATTGAATTAAAAGCAAGCTGTTTCATAGTTAACCTTCAGGTATCGTTCATTCGGGAATCACACTTGAGTTGTTCATGTGGAAAAAACAGACTTAATCATGTAATCATTTTAATTTTTTGTAAATAGTGTTTTTTTTTTCTATTTTGATTTGAAATTATAATTAATATTTTTATATATAGAAGTCGGACGACTGGGGGGAAATAAATAAATAATGGTTATTTTAAGTAATTATAAATGTTATATAAATTAAAAAATGCAAAGACGTGATTCAAGTGACAATCTCTTTATTGCGCATTTTTATTCGGCTGATTATAAAAATTAGTCTAAAATTGTATTTACAATTTTTTTTTTTTTTAACAAATAATTCACTTTATTATAAAATTTTAAAATCTATTTTTAACTACATTTTTTATATATATATATAATATCATATATATATATATATCATATATATTTATTTATTTATATTAAAAGTGAAAGTAATGCGTGAAAGTATAACAAGCGCACTGCTTAAATTAATAAATAAATGAAGCATAAAATAGTTTAAATAAACAATCAGAGATTATTTTTTAATGAATGAATCAGAAAAGGAAGCCTAAGTATTGTTTTGTTGATTGATTTTATTTAATTTACTAATGAAATAAAAAGTAACTATATACACATTAAAAATGGATTAATAAATAACCCTTAAGAACCATTTTTTATGGTATTATTGATCGAATTTCTTCTTTTAAAAATAAATAAACAATCAAGACAAAAATGTATTGAGTAATTATTGTAAATTTTTATTGTTTTTATTCACTTATTAAATATAAATAAACATATAAGAAAGTGGTTTAATAAATAAGCCAAAGACAAATTTCATTTAGAGATTAATTGATCTAATTTCATGGTTTTAAGTAAATAAATAAAATCGGTAACAAATTTATTCTAAGAATTTACCATTTTTTTATTATTATTTTTTATTTACTTATTAAATATAAATACAAACATAACAATGGTTTAATAAATAATCCCAAGAAGAATGAAAGAACTAAGTTTAAGTAAACGGTTATAAAAAAATAAGCCTAAAAATAATTTTATGTATTTAATTTTTTTATCTAATTTTGTACTTTAATAAATAAATAATGTATTTATCATTTGTTTTTTTAATTAATTTTTTTATTTACTTATTAAATAGAAAAACACACACATAACCAATGGTTTAAAAAATAAGCCTTTAAAATTATATATATATTTATTTATTTTAACTATTGATCTAATTTCATGTTTAAAATAAATATACATTTTATTATTAAATTATTTATTGTAAATTTATATATACATATTATATAGAAATACATAAACAGTGGTTTAATAAATAAGCCTAAAAATAAATGCATTAATAAATGAATAAATAAATAATGGTTTAAAAATAAGCCTAAAAATGTTACTTACTGTATTATGAATGCTACAATTAAATAAATCCTAAGAATTGTTATACTGTTAAGGTAAACTTTATAATTTCAATCTTTTCTAGTAATTTGTGTACTGTAGTGTTTGGTCGTCTCCAGGTTTATTGAGTGTTTCTGTGTTTCTGGTTGAAAACTCTTGGTCTCTTTGGTGGCTTCGGTGTCTCTGTCTCCCAGCTGAGCTTGTTACGCTGTCAGCGAGACGCAGGGATCATAAAGTCGGACTGGATTCCTCCTGCGGGATCAGGAACACACGCACGGCTGATTGAACACTTCCTTCGTTATATGGAGACGTCGGAGCTCTGTATCACTGCGCTGGGAATCGGCGAGTTTGCTGACAGAAAGTATTACAGAGCGAGTTTATTAAAAAGTCAGAGCGGTCTGGTCCACGATGAACCGTGTTATTTATCCGTTCTGCTCGTGTTATTAGACACGTCTCGTATGGATACTTAAATCCTGTAAATTGGAAGTCGGAGACTCTGTTTTAATCGAGATCAGATTGAACTTTTCACAGATTTTTGTTGCTCACTTAGATGTGATTTGTGTCACGACGCTGTACTTTTGGGAAAGCTGAAGCACATCTTCATGATCTTGTAAGAATACAAGCCTGTGCATTTGTGTACTTCATCGAGGATGCTTTAAAATTATCTGTTAGAAAAGATTGAGGTTTCAGATAAATGCTGTTCTTTGAACTTTCTGTTCATCCGTGAATCCTGAAAAGATAAAATGCATGTCTCCATAAAAATATTGAGCAGCACAACTGTGTTCAACACTGATAATAATCAGAAATGTTTCTTGAGCAGTAAATCATCATATTTTCATGATTTCTGAAGATCATGTGACACTGAAGACTGGAGGAATGATGCTGAAAATACAGCGGAGCATCACAGAAATAAATTAGAGTTTAACACAGATTCATATAGAAACACTTATTATAGATTCTAATAATATTTAACTATTTTTTACTGTATTTTTGATCGAATAAATGCAGCCTTGATGAGCAGAAGTTGTATCATCAAAATTAATTTACCATCAAAATTATTAGATTTATTTTTATTTAATGGATGAATTTTTCTTTAAATGAATAAATAATAATTATTATTTATATTTTGTGTTGCCTATATTAATTGCTGAATAGTGCAACATTTTTTAGTGATTTTCATGATATTTTTGTCTTTTGGTTCTCATTGTACTTTTTAAAATTCTGGTTTATTTTATTTTATTATTATTTATTTTATTTTTTATTTTATTATTTAAGGTAATGTAAAATAAAATCAAATAATTAAAATGTTTTAATACTTTTATTTTTTAAGTTTTAAGGTAAAGTGAAAAATTATTTTATTTTTACTTTTACTTTTTTTGAACATTTTATTTTATTTAAGATAAAGTAAAATAAAATATTTTTTATTAATCTTTTTAATTTAATTTAATTTAGAACATGAATGTTGATTATTGCGTTTAATCCCACATTTTCAGATGATTCCATGTTATTTGTTTCTCCAGATTCTGGTCTATACAGTATTTCCACTATTAACTTCTATATTAGATGCTTCTTTAGGTGTATCATGTGTTTCGGTCGTTCCTGTGTTAGTATATGGGAGCAGAAGTGATGTATTTGAGATTGCATTTGAGAACAACTGTACTTCAGTCTGAGATCACACACACACACACACACACAGACACACAGACACAGACACAAAAGACTCGTTTCTTTTGCCAAAACCGCTTTAGAAAAAATGTTGCTGGAATTTGCTAAATGTCTGCGCAGGCTTTTGTCTCGCTGGGATAAAGGGATACGAGGTGCCTGATTTCACCGGTTGCCAGTCGTTGTGTTTTCTGCTGTTCTCTGAGATTTTAGGGGAGGTTATAAAGGTCCGTGAAGTGCACTAATCCTCCAGAGAGCGACCCCAGGCTCTGAACAATAGCTGGAGACTCCTTTAACCCTCGTCCCGCTCCAGCGACGCTGCCACGGTCTTTATCCCCAGGACGAGCGCAGGGCGGATGTGAACGTCTCTCGTTATGAATCGAAGTGTCAGATCAGTGCTGATCAAACCCGGACAGATTTACAGGACAAAGAAGCTGAAGGTTTTGTGTTTGCTCTCTTCAGGCCGTTTCTGGAGAGTGTTTCATCTTGCTCTGATCGCAGCCGGGTTAGAGGGATGGAAAAGCTTTACAAACATATTTTATAAACTTTTGACAGTCATAAATGTGTAAATAATCCAGAATTAGGTTTTTGCATTGAGAAAATTAATAAAAAAATACAAAAAAAAATAATAAAAAAAAATTATGGATTAAAAAAAACACATTGATTTAAAAAAATTTAAAGCCAGAAGCAAATAAAAAATATTTTATGAAAAAATAAAATGTTTTCTAATTTTTCAATAAATGAACCAGGAAGAATCACACACAGATACATTAAAAAAAAAATTATATATATATATAAGTAAAATAATTTATTATAGTTATATTTTCTATATAACTTTAGTTGTTCATTTATTTATATATTTTAACCTATTTTATATGATTTATTTAGTCATTTGTGTGTGTGTGTGTGTGTGTGTGTGTGTATGTATATATATATGTATATGTATGTGTATGTGTGTGTGTTTTCTTGTAAACAATAAATACATGGATATGATGAACAAACAAGTTTATTACATTTGAAATAAACATTTTGTGTCGTAAATACTTAAAATAATGGGCAGTAATGTAAAGAGAGGTTTGTTTATATCCTGTAAACATCTTTATTTATATACCATAACTCCTTATTCTAAAACTGAAAATCATAATTCATATAAAAAGACTATTGATGTACATTGAAACAGTAAATGCTGATTGTATACAAAAAAAAAAATTGATATCACAAGCAAAAACATTGCAAATATATTATGGTTATTTGATGTATCCTTAACCCACGGTTGCATGCACTGTTGTTTTTATTAGCCAGTGTTTATGTGTTTATGGACTTCTATTCCTAAAGTTCAGACTCGTTCCTCCTGTTGCACTGATAAAAGCAGCAGAGTTCCTCGTCTCTGACATCACAGGGTTGACTTTATTTGATCTGAACACAAACTCCAGAATCAGCGAAACATTCAGTTCTGTGTGTGGGAGATCAGCTGCTCTGATTCTCAAAGGTAAGAAATGTTGGAGCAAAATATATTAATGTAAAATATATATTAATTTGTTCATTTTTTTATTTATAAAATATAAAGTAAAATATATTAACTAAATAATTTATTTATAATTATTAAAATTGATAATTTTATACTTTTATTTCATGTTAATTAATATATATATATTTATTCAATTATTTAATTAATATAAATATTTTCAATGAATTCATTAATATATATAATAATATACACTAATTTGTATTTAATATATTTTATATGCAAATTCTATATATTTTTTAATAGATATAAAGAATATAATAACACATAGAAATTTATATTAGATTTAATGGAGTTCATTTATATTTAAAATATATAATGAAATATATTAGCAACAATGCATAAATAATTTAATTTATTATTATAATGTGTATATATTTTATATAAATTTTATAGAATTTATTCTTTCATTTTTAATTTAGTTTTTGTGTGTAAAATTTGAAATAAATATAATAGCACAATATTTTATTTATAATTTTTATATTTTATATCTTATATAAATTATTATTTTTTTTTTTTTTTTTTTAATGTATAAAGTATATTAGCAAAACTGAAATGATCTTTCACCTAAGTGAAATTTTGTGCAGATTTTATGCAGTTAATAACGCGTTTCACTGGATGTTGTTGATATATAAGAGTACATCTGATGCTGGCGATCACATTTCAGTGCTTGTTTCCGCTGATGTTTCCTGTAGTATAGAATTAAATGGATTTCTGTAATTGCGGGTCCATTAACGATTAATTAAACCAGGAGTGTTGCAGCCCGAGGCGTTATTGAAATGACTCGGTCACTCGACTAACACAAGCTCGTTCAGATTCTCTTCAGACTGGAAACTCGGATGAGACTCTGAACTGAGCTCTTGAAGTGTTTGTGTTTGCACTTGGGTTTAAAAGACAATTAATATTCAGTAATATTATCAGATTGACTGCAGTGACGTTATTGGATGAGAACAGCACTTGAACGGTCTTCTTTTAGAGCTGCTTCACTGAACTCTGTAACACTGACTCTGTTACTGAACTGAATTGATCTGAATAATGACCTCCCCATCCTAAATTCAATTCATGTGTTTCTGTGTGTGTGCGTGAGTGTGTGTGTGTTTCTGTGTGTGTGTGTGTGTGTGTGTGTGTGTGTGTGCGTGAGTGTGTGTGTGTGTTTCTGTGTGTGTGTGTGTGCATCCGTGTCTCTCTCTGTGTGTGTGTGTGTGTGTGTGTGTGTTTGTGTGCGTCTGTGTGTGTGTGTGTGTGCATCCGTGTGTCTCTGTGTGTGTGTGTTTGTGTGCGTCTGTGTGTGTGTATGCATCCATGTGTTTCTGTGTGTGTTTGTGTGTGTGTGTTTGTCTCTGTTTTTGTGAGTGAGTGTGTGTGTGTGTGCATCCGTATGTTTCTGTGTGTGTTTGTCTCTGTCTTTGTGTGAGTGTGTGTGTGTGTGTCTCTGTCTTTGTGTGTGAGTGTGTGTGTGTGCATCCGTGTGTTTCTGTGTGTGTTTGTCTCTGTGTATGTGTTTGTGTGTGCGTCTGTGTGTTTCTGTGTGTGTGTGTGTGTGTGTGTGTTTCTGTGTGTTTGTTTGTCTCTGTGTGTGTGTTTGTGTGTGCGTCTGTGTGTGTGTGTGTGTGCATCCATGTGTTTCTGTGTGTGTTTGTCTCTGTGTGTGTGTGTGTGTGTGTTTGTGTGTGTGTGTGCATCCATGTGTTTCTGTGTGTGTTTGTGTGTGTGTTTGTCTCTGACTTTGTGTGTGAGTGTGTGTGTGTGTGTGCATCCGTGTGTTTCTGTGTGTGTTTGTCTCTGTGTGTGTGTGTGTGTGTGTGTGTGTGTTTGCGTCTGTGTGTGTGTGTGTGTGTGTGTGTGCATCCATGTGTTTCTGTGTGTGTTTGTGTGTGTGTTTGTCTCTGTCTTTGTGTGGGTGTGTGTGTGTGTGTGTGTGTCTGTCTGTGTGTGTGTTTGTGTGTTTGTAAGTATGTATGTGCGTGTGTGTGTGTGTGTGTGTGTTTGTTTGTGAGCGCGTGTGTGTGTGTGTGTGTGTTTGTTCCTTGTGCCAGTTGGATTTTGGAATAATTCTCATTTATTCCTGAAAATTAAAAAGTGAGGGAAAAAAAAGCTCTAACTTGCTCTATTAAGTTATGTAAATGAGGCTTAAGTGGCTGTTTGAAGTGTGTTAAATTGTTTACTCTTTGTTAAATGTGGGCCGTATGTAAATGCAGACGCCGTGGATTGAAGTTCGATACTGTTTGATGCGGGGCGCTGATTGCTGAGGGCCGTTTCTCATCCCTGAGCACCAAACACACACAACTATGACATTTACCTTCCCTCCGTCCCCAGCGCAGTGAACACACACAACCGCAGACGAAGACACTTCCTGTGAGTGTGATCAGGACTCCAGGGCTCGAGCTCAGCGGACGCTGACGTTTGTATGGTTTGGCCCGCGGCTGTTTGTGAGCGCATCCGTCTGAGGGTTCATGAGCTGATGAACACACACACACACACACACACACACACACACACGGCGGGTGGATGTGTGGCCGCTGGCTAATTACAGGTGTGTTTGATGGAGTTCACCTTCCTCCAGGCGTCGAGAGAGTCAACGCCTCACTTCTGAGCCGCTTTTGTTCTGGTCGACTGGTGCGTTTGTGGATGATTTCATGTATTTATTTTTTTATTTATAGTAATTGACGCTGTATCTAGACAGCAGGGCAGCTGAAATAAGGCAGATATATACAGACATTCAATCTAATCTATATTTACATTAATGCATTTAGCAGACACTTTTATCCAAAGCGACTTACATTGAATTCAGGCTAACAGTTTTCTCCTATCATGTGTTCCCTGGGATTCGAACCAAACCTTGCGCTTGTTAACACATTGCTCTACCACTTGAGCTACAGGAACACAATCTTATAATATAATGTAATATAATATTGTCAATATAAACAATATAGTCATTCATTCATTCATATTGTATTATAATATAATATGAATTATTCAGTAGTTGTTCAAAATTGTCATAAAACATGTATTATGTTTTATATGTAATATTACCATTTCTATGTTTGTATTTTAATATTTGTTCAAAATTGGCCAAAAACAGAAGTTTTATTTATTGACAGACTGGGGGGATTATTTATTTAATGTCTGATAGTAATATCTATAAAACAGGGTGGATAATATAATATAATATAATATAATATAATATAATATAATATAATATAATATAATATATATAAAAATTTCAAGTAGTTATTCAAAATTATAATATACAATAAAATTTTTGGGCAATTTTGAACAACTACTGAATAATTCTTATTATATTATAAAACAACTATATTATATTATATTATGTATTGTATTGTATCGTATTGTATCGTATCGTATCATATCATTATATTATATTATATATTGTGTTGTATTGTTTCGTATCGTATCGTATCATATTATATTATATATTGTGTTGTATTGTATTGTATCGTAACGTATCGTATCATATGTCATATCGTTTTATATTGTATTGTATTCATTTGGTTTCTTATAGAATAAATGCAGAATTTATATGTCAGATGATAATATGGTGTAGCAGAAATGAAAGTGTTAAAGTCAGGTCTATCTGATTATTAATTGCCCGTGGTTCAGTCTGATCTCAAGCATCATTGGTCTGGATGAAGTCTTGTGTTCTGTGTTTAACACCACTGACCACGTTTCACATCTCTATAATTTCTGAATGTTTTTCATCAAACCATAAATACTCAGTACAGGATTGTGTATTGGCACGGGGAAAGGAAATACATGGTTATTGTGTAAGATGAATGGATTTAATTCCTTCAGAAATAGATACATGCTGTTTGTTGGAACCGTATTTCTCCGCTCCCGTTGATTAGTATTAAATGGGAATTGAAATGGGCATTGATTAGTTGATTTGAGCACAGGTACACTCTCTAACTCAAACAGATGACGAGCTCGAGCAGGATTTATTGAGTCAGCACAGTGAATAACCAGCTAACTGCGTTTTTTTTCTGTGATAACGTGATGTTCAACGACTCTGAAGGTTTTAAACATTTGAATTAGAATCCAGAAGGCTGAATATTCATGAGCTGCTGCTTGTTGTTGTTGTTGTTGTTGTTTTTCTGCTCCTTCAGCTTTGGGTTTGTTTGTTGCATTGAGCTCTGTGATAATGTTGGTTTTGTGCTTATAAAGTGGAAAGTGCTGCAGCATCACAACATACAGGTCAGATCTTGCACATCAAATATCTCAACACGTGTTTTTGTGCCGTTAAAGGCATTGCTGACTCCAGATCTGTGTGTAATTCCAGTGAGATCCGATTATTCCGGCGAATCTCAGATGAGCTCCAGGAACCTAGAGCTGTGTTAGCTTAGCTTTCAGGAGTATAAATGGAAAATAATTTCAATTTGTAAGTTAAATTAAAATTATTTTCACATTAATGTCGAGTATGTGCATGAGAGATAGTTAAAGTTTTTACTTTTTTAACTGACTTTCAAGCTGCCTGAATTTGTCCATTGGTTTTATCTGTATTATTTAATAAATTGCAAAAATAATTCTTAGTATTTTTCCTACAAATTTTATCATCTAACTCCACAAGTTTTTTAAATTAAACACACAAATAAATAGATAAATTAAAAATAGTGTTTACTTAACTTTATAAGAATAATTTTTTTTTAAAATAAAATCGAAATAAAATGTATAGTTACAACCAGGAAAACCTGAATTATACGATATAAACATACATTACAATTGCATACAAATTCACAATTAGGTATGCAAGATATTATCGGAATGATTATCGGCCGATAATGGCCTAAAATGTAAACATCGGCCCGATATGAATTCAATTAGTTTATAATCTCTGCACAGAAGAGACTTGGTGTTAGGAAATATATCGGTATTGGCATCAGCTATCGGCCAAAATGAGTTAAAAAATATTGGCATATCGGATTTTGCCAAATATCCAATATCATGCATATTCACAATTAACTTTTTTTTTTCTTATTCTAAAAAAACAGAAATGCAAGATATAGACTTGGAATTGTAAGAAAATAAGAGATTGTGAGTTTATAGCTTGCAATTCTGTTTTTATAGAAAACTGTATTCATTAGTTTACGTTCTCATCTCAACATTTCAGTCTTTTCTTTATTTGTGAAAATTTACAGAATCAATTCATTTTATTATTTTTATTATTTTTTATATATTTCTATTTTTAATTTTATATCGAATTTAATATATATTATAATATTTTAATTATTACTTAATATTATAGATTTTTACTCTATTTTACTTCAAATAATTCATTTTCAATAGATTTTATTTCAAATTTTGTAAATATTTAATGTAAAGTCTAAATATTATTTTAACAATTGTCATACATTTATTTTAACTTTTTTAAATTAAATAGTATGGTATCATATATATATATATATATATATATATATATATATATATATATATATATATATATATATATATATATATATATATATATATATATACATATATATATGTATATATATATATATATATATATATACATATATATGTATATGTATATGTGTGTGTCCTGGCATTGTCAAATGGTTTGTTTTATTTTTAATTTAAATAAATGAATGTTATAAGTTGCGATTTAGGCTACAATATATATCTTAACTGCTACTATCTAAACGGAACACTGCTGTAAAAAGTACCTTATTTGTTTAAAGTGTTCGTTTTTGTTCATATAGCAGTAGGCTTACTTTTAAATAAAAAAAAGTGCACAATACACTTACTTTTGATTGAATTATTAGTTTTGTGCATAATAATGTGATTAATTGCAATTAATAACAGACGATAATGCGATTTAATCGTGAATTTACAAAAAAATGTAATCATTGCCCAGCTCTATAATATATTTATATATCGGCTTTATATCAGTCAAAATGACCAGTAATTACAAGATTGATGTGCATTGAAATATAAGTGATGGGTTGAGTTAAAGTTAGCCTGAATGAAAAGACAAACCCGATGTTTCTCTCTTGATTTTGCATGCATTAATGCAGCGGCTGATTGATTCTCGCGGGACTCGCTGACTAAATTAAAAGCCTCATTTTGCTGAACCTGGAAGAGGTCAAGTTTCTCATTAACTATCAGTCATCAGATGCTCATATTATACAGCACACCCTGTTTAACCTCATTTTCAGTGTGTTTGTTCACGGTGCGCTCAATTATCTCAGACTGCACCCGGTCAGAGCTACTTTTCACCTCTGTCTGTTAAAGCCTTCACTTTTTCACTCTCTTCTCTGCCAAAGTCAAATGTGGACACTGGGCAGTCATAAATCGGTGTCACTCCACAACAGCTTTATATTTAGACAGTTTTTTCGCTCGTTCTCTTTTGCATATGGCTCTTTTAATCATGTGGATGAATTTGTTAACATTTAGTGCAGTATTTATTGGCTGGACTCTATGCATCCGGGCTAATGTTCCTGATGGGATGCTTGCTTTGTGTCAGCAAATCCAGGGGATTTTAATGCACTTTTATTCAGCACTTTCCTCAATGGTTCTCAGGAGTGAGGTCTTATATGCATAAATAATTGATTTGGCAGCACAACATACCCACGTACTTCACTCTCTGCAAGCCTGCATTTACCTCCTATAATAAAAGTAATAATAATGACCTTCGAGCTCTTCATAAGGTGCTTGTAGGATTTTCATTGTTTTTCTGTCTAAAAATTGCTTTATCTCCACAGATAAATATGCTTTGTTGTGGTTTTACCACTTTTTACTCAGACTGGTATAATATTCATGACTTTGGATAAAAAGCAAATGCATAAATGTAAACTGAAGCTCAGATATTAAAGGTTTGACTAATATTGGTAGCTGATCATTTTTATTATTATTTTTATTATGACCAATAACTAAAATGATAGAAGATATTGCAAATATTAGATGACATAGTTAAAAAAAGAGAAAAATCTGAATTCAGTTATAATGTTTGACTTTCAGATCAATCAGTAGACACACAAATATTAAAATTAATATTGATACATTATTTGTATACAATTGACTGCAGAATGTTGAGAAGGACCAATCATTATCAGATATTTATTTACATGAACATTTATATCGATTAATTATTTGTTTTATTATTATTATTTGTTATTATTTAATACATCAAACAGACAAATATACTAAAAGAGATAAAATACATTTATCAAAAGCAAAAAAATTATATATTATTATTATTATTATTATTATATATTTTTTAGTATATTTGTGTTTTGATTCATTAAAAATAAAATAAAAGCAAATAAATAAATAAAATAATTTTGTTTGTTTTTATTTATTTTTATTAATTTTTTTTGTAAATTTGTTTTTTGTTTGATTAAATAAAATAAAAGCAAATAAATGAAAAATATTATTATATTTGTTTGCATTTTGATAAATGCATTTTGATTTTAAGTATATTTGTTTTTGTTTGAATCATAAAATAAAATTTAATATACAAAGAAAGCAGCTTTCTTTCAGGTGAATGCAATTGTGTAAACCATCTCAATGAGCTCCATCAGAGATGTTTGTTCAGATTCAGATGTGATGTTGGATGGAGGGCTCTGTTGTTATCCCATAACTGGACCGTTCCTGCACCAGATACTGTTTTTTTTTTAAAAGAGTCGTAATATTTTATGCTGCACTCAGATGCATTTGTGTGAGTCAAGAGTTGAAGTCCATCTGAAGTGCTCTTAAGATCTCTGTGTGCTAATGGACTCTAAAAGATTGTAAATGAGGCCGATGGTAACATTTAGACACACATGTGGATTCTGGTCAATTTAGACATGAAAATATTAATAGTTACATGATAGATTCTGCTCTGGAGACATCATGTCATTGCCATCTTGAAACAGAGTTTGAATGGAAGTCAATGGAGGAGATGCTTCAGTAAAAATACTGAAATAATGCATTATGATATTTTCTTTAAGAATATAGATGTTCAAGTAAATTAAATTGCACTTATTATAATCTTCTTAATAGTGGTTGACCGATATATGTTTTTTGACAGCTGATGCCGATATCTTTGAAAGCAGAGGGGGCCGATAGCCAATATAATGCAGATATGATAAAATGTGTTTTAATATAAATATAATAAAAAGGAAGTAAACACCGTAATCAATGGGGCACTCAGTATTCTGGGAAGTTTGTGTGCACTGGGAATAATATTTTTCAAATAAAGCAAGGGTAACCGTCATTTTACATACAGCACACAATGCAAATGATATGAATATGGCAGTGGGCAAATGCATCAAGCGCAGCATAATTAGAAATTACGAGTTTAAAGTTTAAGGCATTTAAATCACACAGACTGACCGTCACACAGAGAAAAGCAGAAAAACTTATCGGTCAATGCAGATATTTGAAAAATTGGCCGATATATCGGCCTTGGCGATATATCTGTTGACTGCTTCTTCTTAAGCTTAGTGATTCCTGAAGCATTGGTGAGATATTTAAATGTTCTTTGAAAGAAGTCTCTTCTGCTCATCAAAGCTGCATTTATTTGATCTAAATTAGAAACAGTTAAATGTTTTAATATTATTACAGTTTAAAATGGCTATTTTCTGTGTGAATATCTGTTAAATTGTAATTTATTTCTGTGATGCTCCGCTGTATTTTCAGTATCATTCCTCCAGTCTTCAGTGTCACATGATCTTCAGAAATCAGAATAATATACTGATTTACTGCTCAAGAAACATTTCTGATTATTAGCAACAGTTGATGGATATTTTTGTGGAGACTGTGATACATTTTATTTTTCAGGATTCACACATGATTAGAAAGTAAAAAAAAACAGCATTTATTTGAAATGTAAAACTTTTGTAGAATTATAAATGTCTACATTTAGTGCATCCTTGATGAATAAAAGTATTAATTTCTCTATTTTTATATTTCTTATTTATTTTTATTATAATAATCTATAAGTATGAGGTTTATACGTTTATTATTTTACAATTATTAAAATGTATTTTCTTATTATTATGATTATTATGATTATTTTATGATTTATTTTTACATTTATTTAGTCATTTTTAGAATTTTTATTGTTTTTTTATCACATTATGTTTTAGTTATGGTATAATGGCTGTGGTTTGTGTCAATGTGTGTGGCAGTACACGTATATGGTGAGTGTATATAATTATAAGTGTGTGTGTGTGTGTACAGTATAATATATAGTTACTGAATGGTTTTGAGGTTTTGAATGGTTTTATAAATAATCAAGTGATGCAAGTTTTCTGTTTCAGGGTAATCTCAGTTGTATTTTTCACCTGAGAGCGTTAGCGGTGTGAAGCGTTGAAGCTGAAGGCTAATCTCTGCCTCTGAAGTCAGCTTCTGTTCATCTCATGTTAAAAATTCATGTGGCTCGCCTGCAGCGTCGCTTGCAGCACTTTGCCCTCAATTTTTAATGGAGCAATTATAAAGGTTACGCGCTAATACTGAGCTCATCGATTAGCCGCTGTTGTTTCATCCACTCCTCCTTGCTCTTTTATTGCTCTTCCTGTGTTTCTCTGTCGCTTTGATATGAATCATTTTTATTGGGGGATATTAAAGAGCAGCTGAATTCAGGCAGAACCCTAATAAATATGTGTGAACAATAATAATATGCATGTTTTAGATGAGCCTGTGGAAATGGTGCCGTGACCCTTACAGATAAAAATGTGTGATAATTGTTTAGATATTTTCTTGTCTTTTTTGGTGGATGTTATTAATTTGTTGAGTCAGTCATTAGTGATGCTTACTAACCCATCCATCAGACAAGAATGAGCCATTTTATTCATTTGTTTTATAGTACATTTTTTGTGAGGTATGCGGTTTTTGAAAAAAAAAAAAAAAGAACATGCAGTGTGATTTTCATTTTATAATTTTTTATTTTATTTGCTTGTTTATATCAGTGTACATTAAAATTAAACGCATTGAATTGTTAGTTAAATTTCACTGAGTTGGGACTAGTTAGTTTGGGACCAAATGTTTCTGTATTATTATTAAATGTATATCTCAGAATTATATATTTTTACATTCTCTTATTTTACTTACAACTAAAACAGGAGGCCATTTAAAATATATATATATATATAATTTTTTATTTTATTTTTTTTATTGTGCATGAAACGGGGGGGGGGGGCAATACAATTTTGTGTGATAATTTTTTTAGATTTTTGTAAATTTGTATCTTTAAAAAAAAGTAATAATTTAAATATAATAATAAATTAAATTTTTGTGCATATAAGTTAAATCTAAATAAAAGTCTAAATTTCTGCAAACGTTAAACCATCAGACTTTTTTGACATAAACTGCACGTGTAAATGAACACGGTGCAAGGTTTCACTCAGAAACAATGTATAATGCTGCATATATTTATTGAACTAAATTGCATTTGTAAAAGTAAAACTATTTGAAAATCTGGAATCTGAGGGTGCAAACAAATCTAAATATTGAGAAAATCATCTTTAAAGTTGTTCAAATGTAGTTTTTAGCAATGCATAATCTGAAAAATGAAGTTTTGTTATATTTACAGTAGAAAATATACTGAATAACTTCATGGAACATGATCTTTACTTAATATCCTAATGATTTTTGTCAAAAAAAAAATCATTTTTTTCAATGTATTTTTGGCTTTTGCTACAAATATACCCCAGCAACTTAAGACTGCTTTTGTGCTCTGGGGACTCAAATGTATGAAATATATAATATATATTTGTAGTTCTTGTATTAAACGCCTCTAGTTTTGGTTTAGTGCGCAGCAGTTTTCTTGCGTCTCTGCTTCATTAGTCCTTCAGCAGTTCAACCTCCCCAAAGTCATTTCAATCCCTGTTCCTTATGTTTTTCCATTAATAATTCATCCCCAGAGTGATTAATATTTTACACCTACATGCTGAAGCTCGTAGCAGACAATAGATATGAATTAATCAGGATGTGTTGGCAAGACAATATATCGATCGCTTGTGTTTTCGCTCTCGTGACGTGAACATGAACACATTCACTAAAAAACCCTTTTAATTAGCAAGGATGCATTAAAATGATCAAAAGTGACAGTAAAGACATTTATAATGTGACAAAAGATTTCTATTTCAAATAAATGCTGTCCTTTGGATCTTTCGGTTCATCTGTGAATCATGAAAAATTCATTGCATCACAGTTTCCACAAAAACAGTAATGTTTTCAACATTGATAATAACCGGAAATGTTTCTTGAGCAGTAAATCATCATATTTTCATGATTTCTGAAGATCATGTGACACTGAAGACTGGAGGAATGATGCTGGAAATACAGCGGAGCATCACAGAAATAAATTACACTTTAACACAGATTCACACAGAAAACAGATCAAACATTTTACTGTATTTTTTAACAAATAAATGCAGCTTTGAAAACCCCAAACCCATAAATATATAGTTATGCTTTTTATTGCAGTGTTTTTGGGCACGTTTCAGTATAAAACAGCTGCATGCATGGGATGCATGGGTAAACGCATTGGTGTTTATTTGAGCAGTTGTGCACACTATCGAGGGCAGACGGCCGTGTGTTCGCTCGCTCTCTGTTTCACGGCTTCTGCTCTCGTTCTGTGTTTGTGAAGCAGCTCTCCTCCAGAGCATCCGTCTGTATCTGTGGGAAATGCAGTCGGTTTGGACAAACACGCCGATGGAAAAGCTGAAGGAGCCTGTGGCACTGAGAGCAGCTGAGTGAAAAATGACTGGATGTCAGTCTGGTGTGCACATGATGGTTCATAATTGGCTTTACATTATGTTATGCATTTTTAAAGATGTGTAAAATAATATCTCATTGCTGATCATTTCTGCAGATGTTGTTTAAATAAGCAGCGTTCTACACATCTCTTGAAATGCATCTCTTTTTTAATGGGTGTGTTTGTGTGTGTGTTTGTGTTTATATGTACGTCCTGTCCTACAAAAATGTAGTTAAAATAAATTGGTGATCCTTGAAGAACATCCAGTTCTTAACTGGAATCACATAATTTTGTTGATTTATTTCATTTATTGTATTTGTATTATTAATTTATTTGTTACTTATTTTTGTAGTTGCTCATGAGTTATTTAACAATTTTATTAATTTATAAATTAATAAAAAATATAATTTTAATATATATATATATATATATATATATATATATATATATATATATATATATATATATATATATATATATATATATATATATATATATATATATATATTTGTATGTATGTGTGTTCTATAAACATTAGAGTGTTTTATGATAATATAATATTTTGTCCTGCACCTATTTTCAAAATTTCTGCCTAAAACAAATTTGGGATTTATTTTAGAGCTCGGCATAAATAGAAAAAAAAAATTGCATTTTCAGATTTAAATAATTTTCTTAAATTTTCTAGAAATTACTTGTGCTGCGGTTTATCGTATAAGGATAAATATAACGGTAACTTCTTATTGTTCTAGTTTCTTCCTTAAAGAAAATCTTTTTTGATTTTAAAGCTCGTTGTTTCTTGATAAATAATTTTAGGTTTTAATTTCCGGGATATTTGTGTGTGTTCTCCTACGTCTCTGCTGCCTGTGAATTTCAGGAAGGATAAACAAAACCACGCTGTCAGTCTGGAGCTGCAGCGAACACAACCTGTGCGAGTGTGTGCTGTTTTAACAATGCACTGTGTGTGTGTGTGTGTGTGTGTGTGTGTTTCCCTCCAGTAGCATCAAAGCAGACACAGGGGCCGTATCAAAGTCTTAACCCCGCTCCATTAATAATGTGCGGTGAATAAATCAGGGTCTCTGAGCCGGCCTCACGGGAGACGATGCTCCAATCAGCAGAAAAGCTGCTGAATAATATATCTGCCGCACACGGCCATCTCTTCCTCCTCCGGCGCATCTTCTGGATTCCTTCCTTTAACAGATGCTCGTACGCTTCAGAGTAACTGTGAGATTCTGACACAAGCTCCGTGATGCTTCTGTGGGGTGTGTGTGTGTGAGTGAGTGAGTGAGTGTGTGTGTGTGTGTGTGTGTGTGTGTGTTTGTGTGTAATCGTAGGTTTCGTCAGATTTATGCCGTTAGCCTTCACACCGACTTGGCATTTAAAATTTATATAGTATTTATATATTATATTTACTTGCTACTATATATATATATACACAGGCGTGCACACATTTTTTTATTTATTTTTTTAAACATGATACTTTTACATTAGATCATTCAAAAACAAAAAAATAATCCAATAGTGAGAATGTATTATTAGATTCAATTGGACAAGTTTTTATTTAAGATTAAAGTTTGAAAATCTTCTGTTGACTCATTACGATTTTTTTTAAAAACGTGATACTTTTAAGATTTAATGTTATGTAATTAAAAAAATAAGATTCAGTTTCAAGATTGAAGTTTAAAAATATTTTATTGACTAGGCAATTAAATTTTTTAAAAGTGATTATTATTATATTATGCATAGAATATTTATATTTACAAAAACTCTTTGGAAATAAATCTTTTTGACGAATCACCGGATGAACTCACTGAATCAGATCTGTTAGTGAATCTGAACTGCACTTAATTATTCTGTCTTTGTCTGAGTTAAGATGCTTTGTGTACTTAATGTTTGTATATTACATTTATTTACACATTTAATGTGCAATTATAAAACACATTGTTCTTAGTTATGAAATATCAGTAAAGCTTCATGAATTAGAATGTGAGTGAATCAGATGTTGATTCAGTGATTCATCACGACTCATAGTGAAAATCATAGTGAATGATTCATTTAAAAGAAACTGACTCTGTTTGTTCTTGCACTCAATAGAAAGACATGTTTTTTATCTTTAGATTGGATCGGTATTGTTGTAGTTTTACAGTGTTTTTCTGACATGAATGTCTCTCTCAGACGGAAGTGATTGTGAGCGACTGAGCTCTGATTTCCCTCTTGTCCAGCTGGATCTGCAGTCTAGTTAGTGTTGTATTATCTCTATAGACCCAGACAGCAATTCTTCCTGAGCGTTCGTCTCATTGCTCTCCTCCAGCGCAGAAGGAAATCTGACCGTTTGCAGAGACGCGTGCATCTTCAGTCAGACGATGTTCTGAAAGGCCTCCTGCTCGTCTGATTACTGAGGTGCTTCTCTTCACAGCTGGTGTCAGCCCCAAAACTCACAGCCTCCTACCTGCCAAATCACACACCGTTTGGCAGAGCAGACATTTTCAGATCTCTTTTCATACCAGACCATTATGATGATGGTGATGATGATGATGGTAATCATTTTGAAAGCCCTTCGATATTGAGCTTCACAGCGAGCAGTGCCTCGAAATCAAAGCCAGACCACAGAATTAAAGAGTTCAGCGGAAGGACGGCCGATTGCATTATGGTTTAGTGTCCTTGTGCAGAAATATGGTCTGTATTTACTCTCATGCACTCAAACGTACGTGTTTAAAGGTACTGGAGAGGTCAAACGCTGTCTGAACGACTCCCTCCGTCCTTCCAGATGTGATAACCAGCAGACTGATGTACAGACGTACAGCTATCAGATTTAATTCAGATGCTTCATAAGATGAGACACTTTTGCATGTTCATTTTCACCATCATCGATCTTATTGCAGTGCTTGCAAATCAGAATCAAATTAAAATCTGTTACTTTTATCGCAGTTCCATTTTATTGTTTTCACTAAGAAAAACATACAAGCTTTGTGTGTATATATATATATATATATATATATATATATATATATATATATATATATATATATATATATATATATATAGCATTCAAACATGATACTTTTAAATGCATTATATTATTTTTTATAAATTATCTAATAATTTTTCTAAAAGATTTTTTTAAAATTAAGATTTAAGTTTGAAAATGTTCTTTTGAATCTGTATTCCAATTTTTTAAGTGACAATTTTGCATTTAATAATAGTTTAAAATTCTTTTAACTCCTTAAAAGTTTTTAACATGTGAGTCTTAGACGTTTATTTTACCTAATAATGATTTTATTATATTTAATTAGTATTTTATATTTAAAACATTATATTTCATTAAAAAAAAGATTGAAGTTTGAAAATCTTATGTTGACTCAATATTCCAGTTTGTATAAAAATTTGATACTTTTGAATTTAAATTGAAGATTAAAGTTTGAAAAATCTTCTGTTGCCTCAATGTTCCAATTTTTGAAAATGTGATACTTTTAAACTTAATGTTAAAGTTAAAAATTCTTCAGCTTACTTGTCATTCAAATATTTTAAAATGTCTTGCTTATAAATGTATTTTATTTTGTAATAAATTATTTAATAATTATTTTATTTTTAGATGTAATGTTAAATCTTCCAATTTTCCAAAGCATTCCAATTTTTAAAAACACAATACTTTTAAAATATATAACTGTATATGTGTATACCGTGTATACCTTTGTAACCGTTTGCAAAATTTACTAGTAATTTAGCTTTCTCCCAGAATATGGGCATGTTTTTCTAAGCTGTGGTTTCGGCCGTTCACTTGCGGCATTATTTGTGTTTTAGTGGGTCGGCCGTTTGTGTGCTGTAGTCTTTTGAAGCGTCACGGTTTTCCTCAGACATGTCAGCATTCATTGAACCGTTCCTCAATGTACATCGCAGCTGCGCCGTCCTTTCACAGTGCTCTTACAGTAAAGACGTGGGCGCTGCTAAATCTTTTCCTTTCTGCTCATGTTTCGACCCTTGTTCTTTGTGTCTCGCTTTTGAAAGCGGCGTGGCACCGTCCGGCCGGCTGTGGGACGTCACATTCCCATTTGGTGAGTGCGAACGATCCCCCAGCTGCCCTCCTGCCAATAAAAGCCCTTCTCAAGGCATGAATTAGAGCGTCTAGACGTGAACCTGGCTCTCCTCCAGGCCCTCGAGCCCCCGATCTGCTCATGAGAATGCCTGATGTTGGACGTCCATCGCAGAAGCGTTTCAATGAGACCTGCGGGAGTTTGTTTCATGAGGTCATAAAATCTGCAGAGTCTTTTTTGATATCATTTCTAAAATAGGATATTAAATGGGAAAATGTGTGCTGTGTATGGAGAAATTTAAGCATTCTGCTTTTGATCTCGATTTCTTTAACACTAGAGTCATTAGTCTGATTCAGATTTTCTGTTTAAGCCTATTTGAGAGTCTTTTTGACTGATTCATTTCAATGAATCATTTGTTCATGAGTCAGACTACACTGTTCACATTGTAGTCATCAAACTCATTCAAATTTTTTAATCAGTTTGAGACTGTTTGTTAATCTTTTTGTTTGATTCATTACTCGTGGTTAACCGATATATCGGCCGATATTTGAAAAGCCAATAAGTGTTTCTGCTCGGCCTATGTGTTTGAGACTGGACTTTTATTTTGACAGAGCTAAAAAAGCCCCCCCCCCCCTGTTTTCCAAGATATTGGCATTGGCTATCATAAAAAAACAGTATCGGTCGACCACTATTCATTACAAGAAATCGGTTAAAGCGTAATTTGTTCATTCATATTTTAAATTCAAGGCTGTTTGTGAGTCTTTTTGAGTGATTCATTTCAATGAATCATTTGTTTGTGAGTCAGACTCCACTGTTCACACTGTAGTCATCAGACTGATTCAAATTCTGAGTTTGAGACCGTATGAGTCAGACTCCACCAATCCAACCAACCAATGGTTTATCCAGATTGCGAGTTTGAGGCTATTAACGAGTCTTTTTCACTGATTCATAACAAGGTAGTTGGTTAGAGAGTCATTTATTCATTAGCCAGACTTCATTGTTTCCACTGTAGCCATTAGACTTAAAGGGTTTGTTCACCCAAAAATGAAAATTATGTCATTAATTACTCACCCTTTTGCTGTTCCAAACATGTAAGACCTCCTTTTATCTTCGGAACACAGTTTAAGATATTTTAGATTTAGTCAGAGAGCTCTCAGTCCCTCCATTGAAGCTGTGTGTATGGTATACTGTCCATGTCCAGAAAGGTAAGAAAAACATCATCAAAGTAGTCCATGTGACATCAGAGGGTCCGTTGGAATTTTTTGAAGCATCGAAAATACATTTTGGTCCAAAAATGACAAAAAAAAAAAAAAAACGACGACTTTATTCAGCATTGTCTTCTCTTCCGTGTCTGTTGTGAGAGAGTTCAAATCAAAGCAGCTGGATATCCGGTTCGCGAACTAATCATTCAGTTCACCAAATCGAACTGAATCATTTTAAATGGTTCGCATCTCTAATACGCACAAATGACTTAAGCTGTTAACTTTTTCAATGTGGCTGACACTCCCTCTGAGTTCAAACAAACCAATATCCCGGAGTAATTCATGTACTCAAACAGTACACTGACTGAACTGATGTGAAGAGAGAGATGAACACAGAGCCGAGTGACACAGGGCGTCTGAACTGAACTGATTCTTTTGGTGATTGATTCTGAACTGATTCTGTGCTAGTGTTATGAGCGCGGGTAAACCGAAGGCTTGAATCTAGGGCAATCATCGCCAATGACGCCATTACGTCGAGCGCAAAAGAACCGGTGAACCGTTTTCTGTAACCGGTTTATTGAATCGAACTGTCCGAAAGAACTACTGGTGATCCAAACACCGATGCAACCGGTTCTTCACTCGTGAACGAGTCAGTCTATTGTTCGTTATCTGGCTCGGCTCGGTGTTCATCTTCACAGCAGTACAGTCAGTGTACTGTTTGAGTAAATGAATTACTCCGGGATATTGGTTTGTTTGAACTTAGAGGGAGTGTCAGCCACATTAAAAAAGTGAACATCTTAAGTAATTTGTGGATTAATGCGTATTAGAGACGCGAATCGTTTAAAACGATTCAGTTGGATTTGGTGAACTGAATGATTCGTTCGTGAACCAGATATCCAGACTGCTTTGTTTTGAACTCTCTCTCACAACAGACACGGAAGAGAAGACAATGCTGAATAAAGTTGTCGTTTTTGCCATTTTTGGACCAAAATGTATTTTCGATGCTTCAAAAAATTCCAACGGACCCTCTGATGTCACATGGACTACTTTGATGATGTGTTTCTTACCTTTCTGTACATGGACAGTATACCATACACACAGCTTCAATGGAGGGACTGAGAGCTCTCAGACTAAATCTAAAATATCTTAAACTGTGTTCCGAAGATAAAAGGAGGTCTTACATGTTTGGAACAGCATAAGGGTGAGTTATTAATGACATAATTTTCATTTTTTGATGAACTAACCCTTTAATGGCTGTTTGTGAGTCTTTTTGACTGATTCATTTCAAGATATTGTTTAAAGTATTAGTTTAAATTGTGAATTTGGGGCTGTTTGTGAATCTTTTAGACTGATTCATTACAGTGAATCAGAGTCATTTGTTGGAGAGTCAAACTCCACTGTTCACACTGTAGTTATTAGACCGATTCAAATTGTGATTTTAAGACTGTTTGTGAGTCTTTTTGACTGTCTCGAGCTTCTTTAAATGAGAGTGAATTCACTAAGTGTTTTAATGTGGCAGTGAGTGACCTGTGTGTGGACGTGATTGCAGCTGTAATGAGCTCCGTCCATGTGTGTGCTCACTTAAATACCATTATCCTCCCTAATTGGGGAGCAATTGCTGTTGAGCAATGAGACGAAAGCGCTGGGGCCGTAAGTTGTTCAAGCGAGAGAACAGGGATCCTTCATTAGACTGATGCAAACCCACAGACCAGATGAGATCAGCTCACTTTAATCATAATGACAGCGGAGTAATTAGTAAATGACCGTTCACACTCTCATTAGGATCAGGTAGACTGTTAGAAAGCAGTGTGAAAACAGTAAAGCCATAGATGAGAATTTAACCTCTATATTTCAGCTCATTTGATGGTTTGTCTGATTTAAATAATGCAGTTTTATTATTTATTCCTCTTCTACATTAGGATATTTTATTATTATTATAGTTTCATTTTTCATCATTTCTAAAGACACGTGTATTTTATAATATCTATTTTAAAACATTTAGAAGGTAGTATTTTTCAAGCTTTTTATATCATGTTAATAATATAAGGGTTTGTCCTCTGATAAATAATATTGAGTTTTCATTAGTTATTACTTTTAAAGTATATTTATACAAAGACCATGCAAATGCAATATGCAGTATCAAACTTTCTAAATAATTTTGTAGTGTAATTTAACAGTATTTGAATTTTATTTAGCATTCATTTGGAAATATTTAAATAATATATATATATTTTTTACTTAAACCTTTTAATTTTTTTAATTTTTTTAATTTTATTTTTATTTATTTATTTATTTATTTATTTTTTTTTAATTTTTTTTTTTTTTATTTATCCAGTGTATATATTGGACTAGCATAATTTCTCAAGGCATACATGCATTTTGTTTATACTTCTTTTAAAACGATTAGGAAGTAGCATTTAATGCTGATCAAAGCAGATTTATCTTCATTTGTATGTTATAATGCATGACTCCTAATGAATAATTGAAGATCAATTCTATGGAATTATTATAGATGTGTTCTGCTGGCAGTCATTTCAGTCAATACGGCTGTGATTGATTGAGGTACGTGATCGTATTGGATCTGTGCAGACACAGAAAAGTGCTGTTCTGCATTTGCTTCAAGCTGTTTTATCAATCCATCGTGCGTGTTTGAGCCGATATGTGTCTCACGAGACCAACACATCGACGCTCCGATCTTCTGATCCTGGTTTAAAGGTGAAAGGCAGTGTCTTCACTCAGTTTTGGGAGGTTCAGTGTTGAAGCCTGTAGTAATTCATGAAGGTGGATAGTGGAGAACTATCAGACCGGGCACAAACGTCTCTCACACAGCAGTGAAATGCATTTAAATATGCGTTTTAATGGACACAATCATGTTTTACTTTCTTTATTTTTAGTGTATGAACTACACAAACTGATGCATTATTTAGTCAGCTTTTGTCATTTTGTGTCCAAATCACGGATTAGCTGAAGCCAGAGATGCACATTTTATGTGCAGTGAATTTTGAATATGTATTGTGTCGTATTAATTGACAAAAAACTGTGATTTAATAACAGATGTGGGCATGAAATAATCTTTTAATCACATGAAAATTAAACAAACTTGTCCTTTTTTGGTGAACAAAGTGATGCACAACAGAGGTTTATGATTAAAATGAGATCACGGAAGAATAAATGTTGATTATTTTTTTTTGTTCTGATGTTTTAATATCATTTTAGTAGTAGTAGTAGTATCATTACATTTAATATCATTTTGCTTTTTCTTGTGTTTTTGATTTTGAAACATGTAGTAATCATGTTTATTCAAGTCAAACGTCACAAATATATCACTGGTAATGTATGTGACATCATATCACCGTTATTGAAAAGATATTTGACTGCTTTGTGGACATCGCATCTGATCTTGGAGTAGTATTGTGCTGCTTTACACACATTTTGCATTTATTCAAGGACTATTTCAGGCATGAATGAAAGCTTTTCCTCGTCGTGTTGTTCCAAACCTGTGGCGTTTTGTTCTTCACTGGAGATATAATGTCAGAGCATCTGTTTCCAATATCACGACAGAGATATACACTGTCAAGCTGCAAGAAATGATCATAAGTCATAGGATCTCTTTGTGTGAGGAACAGAATCAAATAGAACTGGAAAAATATTCAGAAATGTGAATGTTCTTGAGTTCAAAACAGTATAAATCACAGTATAAATCAGTTATTTGTACCAAATCAGTGTAATTTTTTTCCTCAAATGTTATTTAGTCAAGTTTCCGTGTTTGCCATTCTTAATTCGTCTGGATTCTGTTAAGGGGTTATTTGTTAATCATCAAAAAGCTCGTCTTATCAACTGATTTTATTACAATTTTACAGTTCAGACAGTAAAATGTAATCAGCTGAAAGCATATCATTGCATTCAAGTGTTTCACAACAGTTTTTAATATATATATATATATATATATATATATATATATATATATATATATATATATATATATATATATTTTTTTTTTTTATTTTATTTATTATTATTTCTGATAAATAAAATATGAATACAAATTAATTTTATAGCTAATTTTGCATATATATATATATATATATATATATATATATATATATATATATATATATATATATATATATGCGCAATTTATATAATTTATATATAAATTTTATATTTTTTTTTATAAAATATAAAAAAATAGTCATAATTTTCATATATATAAATTGTGTGAATAATATATTTTGTATATGATTATACATATACAAAAATATACATAAATATCAAAAATATTCATTTTTTGATCACATGCAAATCTCTGTTTTTATTTTAACTATTAATATATTTTTATAATTTGACATTAAATACAGTGAATTCCATTTTTATAACTAAATTACTTGAGTCTGGCCTCGTTGTTTTGTTTTATTGTTACATTGCAGAAATTCTAGTGTCCTGTTTTTTGGTGCGCTGGCCCTTTAAGTGTCACAGATATTTGCAAAATGTGAAACTGGAGCATGAAAAAGGGCACAAACGCAGCTAAACCAATGTGATTTTTCTCAGTCCGGTCTGCGGCGTGTTTCATGTGTTCGGTGACGGTGTGTGTGAGCGTGTGTTTAATCAGCTCTGGATTAGAGTGTGTGTTTCGAGAGAGAGCCGTGGTCTGTATGTGTGTGTGTTTAAATGAAAGCAGCATGCATTCACTCCAGCCACTGAATCAACAGCACAGGAAATTGAAAACACGGTCGTACGCTTCAGCGCTCAGAGCAGATCAAACGGCCGGTTTTCACTTCCGCTCGGACCACATCACAAGTGTCAGCAGCTTAAGTCTCAACAGAAATATATTAGAGACCTCGGTTCATCCTTAAACGCTCCTCGCAGTTCACCTCTCTCTAATCCACAGAAATGAGTTCAGACACCGTTTGACTGCATGGGATTCATGTTTTGAATAGAAGGGATTCAATATGTGTGTCGTTTGCACTCGATTTAATATCTGAACCACACAACCAACTCTGAATTCAACCTTCACATGCAGTTAAAAAAACCTCAAATAGAAAATATGCTAGTCTTTTGTGAAAATGATGCTCTGTGGTGTTTTGACCATTTTTATAAGCTCATATCAAGTGAGACTTAAGTGTGGATTATTTGTACTTTTATGTTTAAATATTAAATTAAGTTTATTACATTAAATTGTACATTAAATTAACTGTAATTAAATTATAATGAAAATTGAAAATGCAATTAAAAGTATGTTTAAATTAAAATAAAACAATTAAATTATTATAAAAATTGAAAATGCAATTAAAAGTATGTTTAAATTTAAAATAAAACAATTAATTAAATTATAATAAAAATTGAAAATGCAAATAAAAGCATGTTTAAAATTAAACAATTAAATTATAATAAAAATTGAAAATGCAATTAAAAGTATGTTTAAATTAAAATAAAACAGTTAAATTATAATAAAAATTGAAAATGCAAATAAAAGCATGTTTAAAATAAAACCGTTAAATTATAATAAAAATTGAAAATGCAATTAAAAGTATGTTTAAATTAAAATAAAACAATTAATTAAATTATAATAAAAATTGAAAATGCTATTAAAAGTATGTTCCAATAAAACCGTTAAATTAAATAAATTATAATAAAAATTAAAAATGCAATTAAAAACATGTTTAAAATAAAATAAAACAATTAAATTATAATAAAAATTGAAAATGCAATTAAAAGCATGTATAAAATAAAACAGTTAAATGAAATAAATTAATTGTATATATTTAAAATGAAAATTATATATATATATATATATATATATATATATATATATAAAAATATATATATATATATATATATATATATATAAAAATATATATATATATATATATATATATATATATATAAAAATGTAGTAAAGTTTAGATGATAAATTATATTAAGAATTTAAAAGTTAATAAAAAAAAGAAATAATAAAATCTAAAACGAAATAAGATGTTTTGTCACTGTTTGGTCTGTGCAGATATTAAAGAACAGTCTGAGCTGATTTATATCGCTGTAAAGTCAGGAGCTTAAGCAGGTAATCAAAGATGAAATGAATCGAGTCACTCGTGCTCTGCCATATTGAGCCTTTCCAACAGAAATGAATTAAGTTATTAAAAAGACATGACAATCAAACAATTGGTGCTCCAATAACCCGCTCAAACAATCCAGAGATTAAATGTAGTTTTCATTGGGCGCAACATTATTTTATTACTCCTTCCTCAGACTAACCGATCAAAATCA
>NW_020526873.1:35000-42500 GCF_003368295.1 Carassius auratus
CGAAAGACACAGGAAATTTTATGATGCATAAAGAAAGTGAAGATTTAGATTTATTTGCATTGTTTTGTAACATTTTTGTGATTATAAAACACTTTTCAAAAAAAAAGAAAGAAAAAAAAGAAAAATGAATGCATTGGTGATCGATGATAATATTTACTCAAAATATGTGCTAAATATTTAATGCAGCATGCATACAACAATGAAGTATGATTTATTTTGATGCTGTGATAAAATCAATCAATGCAATTGATATTAAAATAATGATAGTAGAAATAATAAAAATTGTATATAATAGTATAACAATAGATATGTAGTAGAAATTATAATAATTTTTCAATTTTTTGTTTTTGTGACAACACATCCGTCATTCATGTAATGCATCTGCAATATTTTGTTTATTTTATTGTAATTTTTTACATTTATTGGCAAAATATATATACGCCATGTATAAAAGAAACCTGTCAAGAAATGTCGCCCAGAATCTAAAGAAATAAGAAATCATATGTTGCATAAAAAAACGAAGCCAATGCATAGGTTTATTGATAATGCATTTTCTTTTGCATTATTTTCATGACATTTCCCTCTAATTCTCATTGACAGTAATATAAAAAAGCTCTACACATGTGTCATGAAAATGATGCACCAATGCACCAATCTTAGTAATTAAACTGAATTGCATGCTTGTGAATGCAATCGAATGATTCGTGAATTCAACATCCAGCCTCAGTCCTGATAGTCTGAAGAGGTTCCCGTCCCATCAGTCCAGATGGATGAATGTCCTGCAGGGGTCACTGAGAGACAGCAGGAGAAGCTTCTCGAAGCTCCACGTTCCCCTGATATCTGTGAGAGAGTCTGAGGATGGATGAGCCGCTGGTGTAATTCCTCAGCTGCGCTCCTCCATCTCACTCACGTTCGCCCAGATGACCTTTAAGATACAAGAAGCAAAAGCCACATGATATACGGCTGAAATACCAGTCTGTTTTCAGAGAAAGTGTGCCAGAATCCTCGTTTTTTTAAGCACTAAGGAAAGAGTGACGAGTGGGGTGACCTCTGACCTCTGACAGGTGACGGAGAGGGCGTCCTGCTGAGATCACGCTTCTCTTATTGAGTTCATTCAGCCATTAGTCGCATCAGCTCTGTTTGATCAGCACAGAGTTGATTTGTTTCCTTAACGCAGGGAGAATTTGATTAAATGCATATTTATTTTGCCTGGGGTCAAATGTCAGAGGTCAAAGTGAGGAGACGAGCAGACCGCATGCAAGTTTGAGATTTCCCTAAGCGGGTACATTTATTTAATGATTCAGTGTGATGTGATATTAAGAATATTTGTCAAATATAATATGCTAAATATAATATTATACAGGGTTCCCACGGGTCTTTTGAAATCCTTGAAAGTTTGTGAATCTTAATTTTTTTTTCAAGGCCCTGGAAAGTTTTAAAAAATAAACATAGATTGATGCAGGTCCTTGAATTTATTTTGTGTATGAAGTTTTCTTGAAAAAAAAAAAAAGAAATCCATATTATACCATCTGGTCCGCTAATGTGTTATTTTGCTTGGTTTACATTAGCTATGCAGTATTTTGCGCATGAGTTACTTTGTGTAGTACATTGCCATGATGTTAGAGTGACTCTTCATTCTAATATTGCATAATTTATCAATACACAGAGTATTTAAATCTCTTTTGAATTAGCCATCACTCTCTCCTAAACCCGTGATCAGTGAAATCTGACTCCTGCAGCTCATGTTGAATGCAGTTGCCAAGTCTGCATTTTTTTCTCCTATGACTACTTTTACACTGTTAATGGGTTGACTTTACCCGTGAGTTAAAGGTTTGAAATGTTGCTTAATTACATTTGACTAAAATGCTTGTATTAAAACATTCTGCATAATAATGAAGTGAAGTGAAGTGAATTCAACATTACTTATACAGGTGCATCTCAATAAATTAGAATGTCGTGGAAAAGTTAATTTATTTCAGTAATTCAACTCAAATTGTGAAATTGTGTATTAAAAAAATTCAGTGCACACGGACTGAAGTAGTTTAAGTCTTGGATTCTTATAATTGTGATGATTTTGGGTCACATTTAGCTAAAACCCACCAATTCATGATCTCAACAAATTAGAATATGGTGACATGCCAATCAACTAATCAACTCAAAACACCTGCAAAGGTTTCCTGAGCCTTAAAAATGGTCTTTCAGTTTGGTTCACTAGGCTACACAATCATGGGGAAGACCGCTGTCCAGAAGACAATAATTGACACCCTTCACAAGGAGAGTAAGCCACAAACATTCATTGTCAAAGAAGCTGGCTGTTCACGGAGTGCTGTATCCAAGCATGTTAACAGAAAGTTGACTGGAAGGAAAAAGTGTGGAAGAAAAAGATGCACAACCAACTGAGAGAATCACAGCCTTATGAGGATTATCAAGAATTTGAGTGAACTTCACAAGGAATGGAAATAGGCCACCACACACAGACGTGTCAATAGATTTGGATACAATTTTCTGTATTCCTCTTGTTAAGCCACTCCTGAGGCGTCTTACCTGGGCTAAGGAGAAGAAGAACTGGACTGTTGCCCAGTGGTCCGAAGTCATCTTTTCAGATGAGAGCAAGTTTTGTATTTCATTTGGAAACCAAAGTCCTAGAGTCTGGAGGAAGGGTAAGCCCAAGTTGTTTGAAGTCCAGTGTTAAGTTTCCACAGTCTGTGATGATTCGGGGTCAATGTCATTTGCTGGTGTTGGTCCATTGTGTTTTTTGAAAACCAAAGTCACTGCACCCGTTTACCCCAGAAATCTCGGAGCACTTCATGCTTCCTTCTGCTGACCAGCTTTCTGAAGATGCTGATTTCATTTTCCAGCAGGATTTGTCACCTGCCCACACTGCCAAAAGCACCAAAAGTTGGTTAAATGACCATGGTGTTGGTGATCTTGACTGGCCAGCAAACTCACCAGAACTGAACCCCAGAGAGATGAGAAACAAGAGACTAAACAATGCAGATGAGCTGAAGACCACTGTCAAAGAAACCTGTGCTTCCAGACCACCTCAGCAGAGCCACAAACTAATCACCTCCATGACATGCCGAACTGAGACAGAAATTAAAGCAAAAGGAGCCCCTACCAAGTATCGAGTACATGTACAGTAAATCAGCATACCTTCCAGAAGGCCAACCATTCGCAAAAAAAAAAAATGTTCAATTGGTTTTGTGGAGTATTCTAATTTGTTGAGATAGTGAGTCGGTGGGTTTTTGTTAAATGCAAAGAACCAAAGACTTGTACATCGGTGTACATTTAATTTATTTAATACATGAGTTTCATAATTTGAGTTGAATTACAAAAGTAAATGAACTTTTCCACAACATTCTAATTTATTGAGATGCACCTGTAATATAACACATCACAAAATCTTAAGTCTATTATATTTAGTGTTACATTCTGTAATTGATGTTCATTCTGATTGTTCACAGTGCATGTTATTGTGTCTTCTTTCATAGAAAAAATAATATCCGACTCTCCTCTGAAATAATTTTTCATTTTTGTTGTAATTAAGGCTGCAGATCATAGAAAAATAATGCTAAATATTGATATCATAATGAATTTTTCACGTTTTAATCAAACTCCAAATAATCAAATGATATTAAATGTGTTTGTGAGTGTTTCTGCCATGCATATGTTATATTTTTATGCATATATTGCGTTAGCAGTGCAAAAGGCTGTGGGTTTGATTCCCAGGGAACACACGCATGCATAATGAATGCAACATTTAGACGATGTTTTAATGTGTTTTATTCCTGTGTGTTTGTCAGGTGACAGATAAGTCTGTGCAGGCGTTTGCGGAGAACTGTCCGGATCTGCAGTTTGTGGGCTTCATGGGCTGCTCGGTGACGTCTCAGGGTGTCATACACCTCACCCGGGTAAGAGATGTACGAGTGAGACGTTGTGTGTGAAGCCACTCACCTGCTGATGATTCAAACGTGTCCCTCCGACTTCACAAAGACAAGTTATTTTTATTTTGCTTTCACTTTTAAATCTCATTAATGTGTAATGAGGTGAATCGTGAAGTGTTGAAGATCCAACACACCCTGCTGTTTGCACATTAGCATGCTAATGAGAGAAAGTTATCTTCAGCTCAGCGGCGCAGAAGAAGAGCTGCTGTAATTGCATGCATGGAAATTATTAGGTAGTGATATTCTTGCTTGTTGAGTTTTTTTTAAAGTTTTTTTTTGTGCCCCATTTTTCCTCATCAGCATCTTCTGGAGACGAACATCAGGAATCTGAAATGCAGTTATATTATATCTAACATTTGATCTGAACTTAATCTAATTATAATTTAATATATATTATTATATTAACTATATTTTATAATTTTTTTCATCTGGTAAAATATTAAAACATTGAATGTATGTTTTCATTATTAATTTATTTTAAGCTTTAGTAATTATATTATGTGCTATTGTATAAGTTTTTGTTTTTATTTCTATTTAGCTTTATTTTTATTTTATTTTTTGTTTTATTAATTTTAGTACTTCAACCTAAAGTTAATGCTGTTTCTCAAGTGTTTAAGTTTTTCAAGTTTGTTTATTAATTGCAATACTACTACAGTTTTTATTAATATTTAAAAAAATTTTTTTTATATTTTCTGTTTTCATATCAAGTAAACTTAGTTTTTAAATTTCAAATATCTTTTTGATGTTTTCAATATAACATTAATATTTTATCTTATTTATATTAATTATATATTATTTTATATATGTATATATATATATTTTTTTTAAGGTTTAGTTCACAGTAAAGTTCATCCAGGTATTACATGCATACAAAGCTAGTGTAAATTACAGCACGTATGCATGAACCATTATAGATTATGAATCATTTGAAAGATTCAGTTCAAAGGAATCATTTGTTTTTGCATTGCATCTGAAGCGAAATCTCCATCTAAACTTTCTTCTGGCCTGTGATGGCTGATTCTCATTTTGCAGCAGCAGGAGTTGCTAAAGATATCATTACATTATACAATTCAGCTGGTGGCATCAGCAGGCACAATAGTTATTTAAATGAAGTCCCAGCTCCGTCTCTCCTTGGACACACATTTCCACTTCAGAGCTGCGAGCTGAAATTAGTGGCTTCTCCACCAGAGGGACGCTTTTTATTCAGATCATCAAAGCTTCGGGCCGTTCTCAGGTGTGGAATATATTTATAAAGCCCCGAAGAGAAATAAATCAATCTGAGCTCAAAGGAGGAGAGAGAAGCGTGCAGAATGTGAGACGATGACTCTCTCAAATGGAGGAAACTTGGTGACCTGATTGCTTTAGTTTCACTTTCTAATTCTGATGGCTTTATATGGTGACACGGTTTCGGTGTTTTATGTCGCTTATTTCACTCATCATGTCTGGATCAGAGTTAGTTTAGGATCATCCACATACTGTTGTAGCTATTTAGTTGTTAAAAAAAAAATAGTGGAAATTTTAATAATTTTTAATGTGCTTTCACCTCACTGTCAAATGATTAATCGCGATTAATTGCAATAAAAAAAAACATGTTTTTGTTTGCATAATATATGTTTATATTTATTATGCATATGTAAATGCACGCACACACACACACACACACACACACACACACACACACGCATGTATATATTTAAGAAATATGTTGCATTTATATATTACGTATATTTATTTATAATTTAAATTATATGAATATAAATATAGACATGTAAATATGTGTAATTACTTAAAAAATAACTTTTTTAACTTTTAGTTAGTTTTAGTGATTTTGTTGTTTTTGTCATTTTTATTAGTTTTATTTCTATTATTATTATTTTTTTTATTACTATACTGTTATAGTTTTTGTTAATATTTTAAATAAATGACCAATATATAAAATAAATATTTTCTCTTTATATTGTCTGTAAAATATTATTACATTTTATGTAGTAGATTTATTATAAATAAATAATGTGCTCTTGTATATATAATGGACAGTTTTAATAATAATAATAATTTTCGTTTATTTAGTTATTTTAGTATTTCTAGAGAAATGTTGACTTGGCAACTAGCTGAAATAAAACAAAATAAAATAAAAATGTTTTATTTTTCTTGCTAATAAATCTAATAAATACAATTTAATAATACTATACAGACAATATAAAGAGGAACTGTATTATAGTTTTATTCAAGTAAAATGAATAAATATAAAAAAATAAAAATAAATAAAATAATAAAAAACAAATTACTGAAATGTAACTAAAATTAAAGTTATAAATTATATACAAAAATGAAATATATTTTATTTATTGTAAATGTGTGTAAAAAACAAAGAAAAACTTTAATATACAAGTCTTATAAATAAAATTGTATAACTTTATAGACAATATAAAGATTAAATATATTGTATAGGTTGTGAATTCATATAAAATATTAACAAAAACTATAACAATATAGTAACGAATGAAATATGTAGACAAAAAAGCTAAACTAATAAAAATGACAAACAAACAACAAATTAATACAACTAAAATAAAAATAAAAATATATTTTTAATATTTTTAATTAATAAAAAAAAACTTTTAAATCATTTGTTTTCTATCAATGATATATTGTGATGCACGTCTCCATGATTTGGTGGATATTAATAGCTGCACTAATGTGATGTCAGATCTCAGGCTCGCTGCAATGCATTATGGGTCGTATCGAGTCTGTTTCTCCTGTAACCTTTTACGATATGAAGCGGCACCTCGGAGGTCAAAGGTCACCCTGGAGCACCCGACTACAGGAGGTTTCCTCAGCGTTCCTGCGCGATGATAAATGATGTTATAACTGCAGCTGGATCACGTCTGGAATAATAAAAAAGACTTTAATGAGATTTCTATTATTTACACCAGGGCTGTTAAACTCATTTCAGCTCCAGCTCCAGATTGGACTCAACGTCAAATTACGCTGGACGTTTTTTTAATTTGTTTAACCACAGTCTCCTCTGTAGATAATGAAGTCCTGAATAATCAATGCTGCTTTAATAATTAATATTAGTGTAAAACAAACACTCCTTTAGATCACACATAGAACGGACCTGATGAATTCAATGTTTGTTTAAGCCAATTTTAATAAAAGAAGAAACATTTCTTGTAACTAAATATTTAATTTTATTAAATATATATATATATATATTTGAGCCTTTTTTTTTTGGGAACGTGTTTCCTGTTGATCACTGAGATTGTCATTGCATTACAAAAAAATAAAAATAAAAAAAAGGTTATTTACTCAGTATTTTTGCCTTGTTTTTCCAGTACAAATATCTAAACATTCTTAAATCAAGATACATTCACTTGGGATGCAAAATAAATGAGATTTAAATTCTTCTTTAAAAAAAAATATCTAAATTAACATGTTTATGCTTAAAACAAGAAGAAAAAGTCTCAACACGTGTTCAAGGTTTCATGTCATACATCAAATTTTATTGAGATAAATCAGCAGTGGCTATAATAACAAATGCACTTTTTGTTTA
>NW_020526873.1:47500-100052 GCF_003368295.1 Carassius auratus
ATTTTATTTTATTTACTATTTTTTTACCTGTTTATTTATATTTTCTACATTAGTGGTTTTACCCACATTTGACTTGCATAAACCCATCTTGTTACATTTTGAAATTGCTTTGCGAAAAGCGAACTGAACGAATGATAAAATGTAACATTGTAACGTTTACGTAACGTATTGTAACGTCTTCACTCTGTGTTTTGTGTGAGGGAACTCTCACTGTGTGCATGTGCCGTTCCTCTTGACCCCTCACCTCTGGATTTGGCCGGTCCTTTCCTCCCTCTGATATTTTCATTCGCACCGCGGCTAAATTAATTACACCGATCTGCTTTCGGACCGCGAGTGCTGTGTATTGATTCCCGGCGGATGGAGGCGCACTTCTGCGTGAAGCCCTGGAGAGCGGCACTTAGCCGGGTTTGCTCCAGCTGAATAAACGGCTCGTGTGGAAAAGCTATTTGAGAGGCTCTGTTTAGCAAGTAGCTAATGTAATAATGTAAAGTGGTTCCTAAGCGGCGCTCCCCTGAACCGCTAACACAAGACTCACTGCGATCAGAGAGAGAGGCTGCTCGTTCTTCATGAGCTCAGCTTACTCTTTTTCTTGAGCCTCACAACTTTTTGAGCTGGGAGAGATACACACACACACACACACTAGTGGTCAAAAGCAGTATTTTCAGCATCATTACTACAGTTTTCAGACGGAAGTCTGTTCGATCCGATATAACGGCTCTCAGGTTCAGTAGGATATACTGAACATATACATATACATCTTTATATATTTAGAATTCTAACTACATATTCATAATTTACATATATAATTACATTTTTATATTTATATTCCGATTTATATATGTTTTCAGACTTGCCAATAGATCTTCTTATTTATACATATATTAAATTAAATATATATTATCCACAATTTACATTCGCATATTTAGATTTTATATCATAATTTCCTGTTTAGTGCTTCATACTGTGTGTACACACACAGTGCATTTATTAAAAATATAAATATTTTATAACAATATTTATATAAAAAATACTGATCAAAACTTTTAAACGTATATTGTTAGAATTCGAATGATTTCTAAGGATCATGTGACACTGAAGACTGGAGTAATGTGTTATTTTGCTTTGCAATAATATTTCAACATTTTTAGTCTTTTCTGTTTTTTTTTTTATTTTATTATTTTTTTAAATGAAATCAATGCACCCTCGGTGACCAGAAGAGACTTCTTTAAAAAAACAAACAAACAAAAAGATGCTGGCGTTCACATCCTAAAATGCGTTCGTTCGTTATAGCGGCGCAGGAGGGATTTCTCACTGAACGAGGAGAAATTAATTTCATGCTTTCTAATAAGCTCAGGTTTTCCCTCGTGAGCATGCGGCACCTAAACCATTGTCAATATTTCTTCTGTATTCATAACTGTTTGTTTAACATGCCTTTAATTAGGCGCTCCTATTGAAGGCTTTAATTGCTTATTAAAACTCTTTTGCTGTTCGGAAAGCCAGAATCGGGATTATTTCCATGCGGGATCTCACACGAGGAGAATTTGTTGGGGTTCTTGAGCACAGAGGGACCGAGAAGTTAATTTGTCAGAGTAAAGTAAATTAAAGGCATCGCTGGTTAAAGCGCAACGTCTCGCTGGAGATTTGTGCTGAAATGCTAAAGTTTTGGAGCTTATTAACTGTTCTTTATTCGTCCTTTAAATGTCAAAGATGAAAGAGAATCTGATTGTGAAGTTTTATCTGAAGACAGAAATACTTGCATGATGTCTGATTTTGTTTTACGGCGTTGGATATCAAACCTCCAAACTCTAGGGGGCGATAGAGATTCCTATACAAACTATAAAAACTATATAAACTCTTAACTAATTATATAAGACAACAGATTAAGCAAGACATTGTTCAGTACGTAATGTACTTTCATTGCATGGCTAATTATATTTGCATTGCGCTATACTACTATTTTTGAGGCTGTCAAGTAATATTTATTTCTAAAGCGCTACTTATAATACAGTTTCAGAGTAGCTCCACATAAAAAAAAAGAAAGATAAATGTTAATGCTGCACAATCTATCAATTTTTAAATGCTTTGTTGCATTTTAGTTTTGGAAATCCTGTGTTTTAAAATAAAATAAGAAATACATTTTAAATCCGATGCAAAATTGCAATTCAAATTTGAATGTAACAGTTCTAAAAAATTTTTTTTAATAAGTTAAAATTCATTATTAAATATTCCTTAAATAATTTTTACATTATTAATAGTTTTTAATGTTAGCTGATGAAAAAAACAGTTGTTCATAATTTATTAATCAATATAAGTATTTCGTAACCATTCTAAAATATATTCCATTTTGAAATATAAGATTCTTAAATATAAATAAATTCATAAATTAATATAAGTAATTCATATGCATTCTAAAATATATTCCATTTCTAAATATAAGAGACTTATAAATAAATATATTAATTAATATAATTATTTCATATGCATTCTAAAATATATTCCATTTCTAAATATAAGATACTTAAATATAAATAAATTAATTAATAAATGTAAGTATTTCATATGTATTCTAAAATATATTCCATTTGGAAATATAAGATACTTAAATATAAATAAATTCATAAATTAATATAAGTATTTCATATGCATTCTAAAATATATTCCATTTCTAAATATAAGAGACTTATAAATAAATATATTAATTAATATAATTATTTCATATGCATTCTAAAATATATTCCATTTCTAAATATAAGATACTTAAATATAAATAAATTAATTAATAAATGTAAGTATTTCATATGCATTCTAAAATATATTCCATTTGGAAATATAAGATACTTAAATATAAATAAATTAATAAATTAATATAAGTATTTCATATGCATTCCAAAATATATTCCATTTCTAAATATAAGAAACGTAAATATAAATACATTTATGAATTAATATAAGTATTTCATATGCATTCTAAAATATATTCCATTTCTAAATATAAGACACTTAAATATAAAAACATTAATTAATATAAGCTTTTCAGATGCATTCTAAAATATATTCCACTTCTAAATATAAGATATTTCAATCTAAATTAATTAATTAATATAATTATTTAATATGCATTCCAAAATATATTCCATTTCTAAATATAAGACACTTAAATATAAATACATTAATTAATATAAGCTTTTCAGATGCATTCTAAAATATATTCCACTTCTAAATATAAGATATTTCAATCTAAATTAATTAATTAATATAATTATTTAATATGCATTCTAAAATATATTCCATTTCTAAATATAAGACACTTAAATATAAATACATTAATTAATATAAGCTTTTCAGATGCATTCTAAAATATATTCCACTTCTAAATATAAGATATTTCAATCTAAATTAATTAATTAATATAATTATTTCATATGCATTCTAAAATATATTCCACTTCTAAATATAAGATACTTCAATCTAAATTAATTAATATAATTGTTTCATTTGCATTCTAAAATATATTCCATTTGGAAATATAAGATACTTAAATATAAATAAATTAATAAATTTATATAATTATTTCATATGCATTCTAAAATATATTCCATTTCTAAATATAAGATACTTATAAATAAATATATTAATATAATTATTTCATATGCATTCTAAAATATATTCTATTTCGAAATATAAGGTACTTAAATATAAATTAATAAATTAATATAAGTATTTCATATGCATTCTAAAATATATTCCGTGTATAAATATAATGTAAGATACTTAACAATAAATAAATAAATACACAAACTATATTCATTCTGGAAAATATTCTGTGAAATAAAGTCCGAGATGAATGTCTCTCAGGAATCACTGCAGGGTTTCACGATGTCTCTGCAGAAAAGCCCAGGACAGAGTCTGATGTGATGTAGTGAAATACTGTGTTTCTGTCAAACCGTGAATCAGCCGCGGCTCGTTAAATGACTCCGTTTCTTACCGTCAGCCGACGCATTTGTCATCTGCTCTGATGTTTTTCATTAAGTGACATTTATAACAACCTGCAGAAATGAAGATGTATTGCAGGCCTCGCTGGGGCACAAACAGGAGATTCATCATTTTTCTGCATGTGTTCAGGGACGTCACGTCAACAGCTCCATTAAAGCAGGTGCTTCGCTTTCAGTTCATCATTAGAGCCAGAGTTCAGCCCAAAATCAACAGATCTGTCATCATTTTCTCACCCGCACCCATATGACTTCCTCTCTTCAGCAGAGCACAAAAAGTGCGTTTCTCAAGAATATAATGCCAACTCTTTTCGATATAATAAAAGTGATCGAGGACAGAGGCTGTCGAGCTCCAAAATAAAGGTATAAAATAAAAAAGAAAGAAATATGAAGTAATAAAAACAGTTGTTCATAACCATTCTGCAATATATTCCATGTGTAAATAAAATAAAATAAAATTGCTAAAAATACATACAATTAATTAAATAACATTTGTTGAATATAGATGAACATAATAATACTACAAGTAATATTTTTATTATTATTAAATTATTGTATTATTGTTTATTATATATATATATATATATAAAATTATAAATATATATAAATATATAATAATTTATAATATATAAATTCTAATAAATATTTACATTGTTTATATTTTAAATGTAAATAAAGTTTACATTTTTAAATAACAAATAGCCAGCAAACTAATACATATTATAATTTTAATTGAATAGAAAATTTATAATAAATTTATAATAACTAATGTAAAAATATTACGACTTAAATATATTTTTATTTTACAATAATTATTTAATAATGCTGTACATATTTGGAAATTTACAAAAAAAATTCATTTATTTATTTGATAATTTATTTTATTTTTTTACTTATAATTATTTTTAGTCATGGAATATATTGCATAAAGGATAAATAATGTAATCCTGTTTTTGTTTGTTTATTTAAATACAATTTATTACATTATATTATTTAATTTGTTTGCAGTTCTATTCTGTCTTGTTCTATTCTATTGTCTGCCTGTAAATGAAGCCTGCGGTTTGTCTGGAGGATGAGTGATAATCATCTTCTCTGACGAGGTCAGGAACGCAGTCCGGCTCTGGATCTCTCTCGTCTGCTCACAGCTGTAAATAGGTGCTATGATGTAGAACGTGAAGTGAAGAGCTGATAATGTGGCAGGTTATCTGACGCTCTTCATCGTGTCTCTGCAGGAGGCAGGACCCAAGCACCAGATCGTTTATCACGTTTAACACTCTCTGTCAGAGATACACTCATATTCAGCGCTGCAGTGGAGTCACTTTGAGTCGACTCTGAATCATCTGCCTGAAGTGATTCGTTTGAACGAACTGCAATAAGTGAAAACAAATGAACCGTTAATGGATCTTTTAGTTGTTGTTGTTTTTTTTTTGTAAAATGTATTTATTTATAAACTTGGTTGTTTGTAAATGCATATATAAAAATGTAATTATAAAATTTTATATATAAAAAATACCAATAAATGTAAATATTTTATATTATGTTTATTGTAACTCTTGTTATGATAAAATAGTTAATAAGGAATAAATTAATGATCAAACTAATTAATTATGATTAATAATGTGCATTTATTTACTAACCAAGCAATTCATTCGTAAATTAGCTGTTAATTAAACATTGTTTTTAATTAATTTAAAATATATTTGTTTTGTTTGTCATTATAAATAACTGCACTAACGGGTCATTTCATGAATTAATGCACTGTTAATGAAGCTTTTTGAATCTAAAATGTGTTTGTTTATAAATTCAAATTACAAAATGAGAAAATAAACTATAATAAAAATCATTATAATGTATTTATTCATTTACATTAAATACAATTTTTAATTCTATTAGAATTTAAATAAAAATGTTTATTTACTCTTTGTTATAAAGAACTGCACAAACCAATCACTTGAGTGCACTAATGAATCGTTAAATTAGTGTGTTTTTCAATGCATTTATTTATATATTTATTTATTTTAATTAGTGTATTTATATCTCATATATAGAGCTCCATTAACGGAGCTGAACTCATTAACAAACGCTCATTATTGAATCACAGTGCATTTCTTTTTAATGAATTTAAGCTGTATTTATTCAGTCATTATAAAGAACTGCAAGTCATTACCAAGTGGTTCATTAACGAACATTTCTTTTGAATGATTCACACACACCAGTTGAATCAGACTGAATTCTTTGGTTTGAACTGATTCACTGAATCAAATGACTCACTCACAGGGAGTTTGTGGCTCGTTTGAGACGTCAGTTTAATTGTTTGATTTGTTGGTGTATTTGTGCTGTTGCATCTCATGATATTACAGTGGTATTTTAATTAGGAAAACACATTATGCGTCTCGTCCTGAGAGCTGTTAGTGAATCTGCACTCTGTTGACTGTTGAGTTTCTGTCTTTTAGCCGTATCTGCGTATCAGATGCTTTCATTCTAAGAGCTGCTTTAATGTTGGAAGAGTGAATGTCTCGTGTGTCTCTTTTCTCGCTGAGAAGTTTAGCTGGAATGCATGATGCTGCTCAGTTGTCTGTGAGAAATAAGTCACACTTAATGTTTCTAATGCAATATTAATATGCATTTAAATATACATTTATAAATAAATGTACATAATATTTTCGGTGACGGTTTGCTATAAGGTTCATTAGTTAACATGAACTCAAAATGAACAATACTTCATTCATTTTAGTTCGTTAATTTCAAAATTTACTAATGCGTTATTTAAATCAAAATCTGTGCTTGTTCACATCAGTCAATCCACTGTGAATTAACATGAAATAAGAGTGTACATCTGTATTTTCATTAACTAACGCGAACAAAGATGAATAAATATTATGTAATGTGTTACCATATTTTCTGTTGGTATTTATTTTTAAATTAAATTAATTTACATTTAAAATGTAAATAATAATAATAATAATAATAATAATAATAATAATAATAATAATAATATATTTATTTTATAATATTATTATGCATGCAGTTTTTCTAAAATAAATAAAATATAAATTATTTTTTTATGTAAATTATATATTTATAACATTATATAAATAATATTTTTGATACTCATTATTATAAATGTAAGTATTATTAATTTATATAAATTTATGTATTAAATAATATATATAACATTTCATTTTTATTCAAAATATTTACAAACATGCTAATTATATTATAAAATATTTGCTATTCTGATTCTCTAATACGTGCATGTAAATGTATTTGGTGTTTTAAACACCGTTATAATGTCCATGTTAGTTAATCTGTAATGGGTAATGTTAGTTCATGCTGAATGCGAGCTTTGGGATTTACAAACACGTATATTTATCCTCTCCTGCCATTAAATTAAGTTTCAGGGAGAAGAATAGAGTAAACTTTATTGTTAAGTACACTGTATATCTGTATATGATATCAATAAAACATGTTGTCAAATTATATTTGTAAGGATCACAGGACCCTCAAGTTTTATTAAGTTTGGAGTGAGACTATATCACTCAGTTATTCACAGCAGTGCTCCCTTCTCTCAAGTTCAGCAGTTCAATTTGATCTATTGTTCATAATTGAACAGCACAAATAGAAATTATAACAATTGGTAAATCTGATTAAAGACAGACAAATTCATCCAAATAAAATAAGTAGTTTTATGTAATTCAGAAATACAAATGTATGAAAAATGTAAATAAATAATGAAATACATCTCTAGTTTCAGGTTTCCAAAGCTACGCAGTTGGACAGTTTTTGGCCGTGTCAGTAATGATTTATAACAAATTCGACTGCATTCCACCAACATCAGCTCTCACTGTCTAGTAACGGACATGCTTGCAGCAGGATCATGTAATTTACACAGAAACAACAAATCATCAAATCAAATTATCCCTTATTTCTCAGTGTGAGAAACACAAGGTGTGGCATGTGAACTGGTTAAAATGCATGTGTCTCACAGTGAATGTGTAAGACTTGAGAGCCTTGGGAACGTTATTGCTGCCTCCATATACATCAGTGTGTTTTTACATAAGGGTCAACCGATTATCGGCACCGATATTGAACTTTTTTTTATGGTTATCGGTCATTTTCATAACTGGTTAGCCGATAAAATAATTGAAAAGTAGTTTTTGTTAGAGCCCTCGTTATTCTTAATTTTAATTTTTACACCTGACATATATCGGTTCGAAATAGCGGTTATCAGTCTACTTGATCTGTAATAATCAGTATCGGCATCAGCCCTGACCCCTAATTTTACCAGTTATAATTTTATTTTTTTGCTAGATCTTATGTGTCTTTTAAAAGTCTGAAACTTAAAATAAACATTATGTGGTTGAAAACAATGAATAATTGTGATTAATATGATGTCTCTGGCTCAGAGTGGATAATATTTGTTAATATTATTTATTATTATAAACATGTATATTACTCATTGATGTTGGATTTATTGGATAGTTAGAGGTGCAAAGCATGCATGTACCTCCCTCATTGTGACTGGTGGTGCAGTGGGGAATTATGGGATGCCAGGAGTGGCGTCTAACGTGTGTAATTGCAGTGATGGAGATGTAATTGTGCAGTGAAGGTCACAGCAGTTCTCTGCAATTAATGCAGTGCAGACAAAGAGAATCAAACAAGTCATAATATTAATTTAATTCCCTGCATATTCCTCAAGGCAGGAAAATGGGCTCATTATATTCAGTGTCATATCTCTGCTCAGCGTCCATGTTCCTCATAATGATACTGGGAATTATTACAGTGCTGATTGAGGTGTGTGTGTGTGTGTGTGTGTGGGTGGGGGGTTAATTCTGTTTGTCCATTTAGATTTTTTCAGCTCAATATCACATTCATGTTTCAGACTAACACACATTTGTAGTGTTTTGTTGCTTCAATTCATAATTTGAAGTTGCTTTCAGTGATTCCATGAATCCTTTTGCAGATAATGTGTTTGGATATTTACATTTTGATAAAGATTTAAGTAATAGAAAGGTAAATTTTTATTTAAATTCTCTGCAGTAGTTTGTTCTGGTAGTCATTCTGTTTTTTTATGCTTTACTCCGGCATCAGCGTGTGTGATCGGGACAGATTTAGTCACACTCTTCTGCTGATCGAATCATGTCTCTTATGAGCTCGTCGAATCGCATTGGTCACAGTCCTCGTCACGCTTCTACTGTACTTGAGCTTTCAGACCGCATGTATTCTCAAACTGTGTGTGCATGCGTGTGTGTTTGTAGGGCCCCTAGACTGGGGTTAAAATAGTCATAAATGTGGCTAAATTACACCATTTATGACTTTATTATACACTCATCTCACCAAGGCTGCATTTAGAAATAATTTATAACGTATATGTCTTCTGACACTTCTTCCGAGATATTGAGATACAGATTTTTCTATTTTCCTAAGCTGTAAGTCCTAACCATCAGAATTAAAACCAAAAACCTCTTGCAATATTTCAGTTTGTGTGCAATGAATCTAGAATATAAGAAAGTTAGCTTTTTTTATTTAAATTACAAAAAATAAAGACCTTTTCCATGTAATTCAAATATATATGTACACACACACACACACACACACACCCCTACTAAAAATGACAAAAAACAAAAGTACTAAAACTTTAACTAAAATGAAAATGGAAAATATAAAAATATAAACATTCAAAATATTAATAAAGTATCTAAGTGATACTAAAATAAGGCTGGTGTTCATGTATGGAGTGAATGTGTCATTCATCCACTTGCATAATTTAATATAAATAATAAATAGATACATTACTAATAACAGACATACAATTATTTAAATGTAAAATATTTTTTATATAAATACAATTAATAAATATTCATATAAAATAAATATATACATTTATTAATCTAATTTCGTATATAAATGTTAAATGTATTTTTGTATAAATGTATAAAAAATATATATTATTATTACTTAATTATTATTTACATTTTAATTTGATATAAATTAATAAAAATACTCTCACACACATAGGGAACTACTTAAAAATGACAAAAACACAACAACAGTACTAAAACTAAGTAAAATGAAAAATATAAAATAAAAAATCTTAATAAAGTATCTCAGTGATAGTAACTAAGGCTAGTGTTCATGTATGGCGTGATTGTGTCACTGGAGTCTTTTGTTTAGTTTGGTGGTCAAATCAGTCATCTGTCCAGACTGTAATCATGATCTCTGCTGGATGATTGGAGCGTCCTGTCCTGCTTTCGTCCCGTTTGAGACTGGTTTCAGATCCGTGCGTCAGCGGGAAGGAATCCTAGCGATGGTGCATCATGAATCTGTGACTTGTGTCGTGCGGTGCTGCACTGAACTGTGGGATATAACTCGTGTGGGGAATCTGCTTTGATGTGGCTTTTATGAGACGCTGTCGATTGAGTCACGTCACATGGTCAGACAGACGTCAAGTGCATCTGTGGTTTAGCGAGATCAAAGTGCTCCTTGAGGTCTATTTAATTTTTATATTAAATAGACTTTATTGAATATAAATATATAATATATAAATTACTATTATAGATTTATTACGTATCAGTCCACTGTACACATACATGTATTATAGTAAATTAATTCAACATTTGAATTTAATAATTTTAGGTGTAATAAATTTACATTCTATATTATGTAATGGATAAATGAAATATTATAAATAAAATCAAAATAAATGCTCTGATATAAGCAAGCAGGCATTAGAAGCACATGGAGGAGTGCAGTCACTCTCTGACAGCAGATGGCGCTAAACTGCAGAAAATACAACCTTTACCCTGGAAACCCCATAAATAAAGCAGCTCTACTTTCTAAGCATATTTAAATATCTTTAAAAAGACATTCAGATTTGTGTATTTGCTATAATGTTCATCACAGCAACAAATACTTAAGTGTTTAGACTCAATACGTTATTTTATTTATTTATTTATTTTTTTGTCATTTTAATCTGGACTACAACATGCCCTAGATATTGTTTGAAATTCTTCTTTACAAATTACATTAGGGCTTCATTAGTTAACGTAAACTGCCAATGAAAAATTCTTCTGAACATTCATTCGTCTTAGGTATTCCAGTATTAATAACACATTAAAATCTAAAGTTGCAACTGTATTATTTAATAAAATAACATGAACTAAGAATTTTTCGCCAGGATTAATAATTTGTGTAGCAAATGTAGCTATTGTTCATTGTAAATGTTAATGGTTAACTAATGAGGTCTTATTGTAAAGTGATACCTGTGGGTCTTTTGCACTTTAATCTGTGTAAAATGTTTAACTTGATATATTTTTATATATTTCTTTATTACACTTCAATGTTCAGTTATGTTTGTTATAAGAAAAAAGTTATTTATCCTATTATACTGTATTGTGACCATTTAAAAAAAAAACTACATTTCAATACCGTGATAATACCGTTTATCGTGATAAAATAATTAGCAATTAATCGCAAGAGGAAAATCTGATACCAGCATATATCCCTACCTTCAATATGAGTCTGAAGCTGCAGGAGATTAGCATTAGCTGATATTTAGCAGTTTTTGTGTAGATGAAGTGTCATCAGTGCATGTTTACAGACTCAAACGCTCTGTGTGTGTGTGTGTGTGTTTGCACACAGTGTGCTTATTGACTTACAGCATCATAATGATGTGCGGCGCTGAATAATATCTGAAGATGCGCTGATGTTCTCCTGGGGAGGATCCTGATTATCAGTTTAACAATCAACATCACGAATCACTGTCCCGCCGGGGACACGATACGCACATGAATATTTATGTCTCATTATTGTGATCATAACTCATGGCTAATCAAACGCTCTCTGTGTCTCTCCATGTATGGTGACGTTGCTGGCTCTTCTTGACCTCCTCCTCATCTTCCTCATCCTCAGGTAAAAGAGCTTGATTGTAGCTCATATTCAGTCTGCTTTATCTAGTCGAGTCCGTTTTAGGAGTCCAGCATTCATTTGTCTTTGAAAGTTCATGGATGATGATGTTGAATCTGGTTGTGCTTTGGGCGTTTTTTCAGATTTTAACGATTAATTTGAATTTAATGTTTTGCCACGATTTTATTTTTAAAAAATCGAGGAATAGCGATTTGAAATAGAAATATTACCGAACGTTACAATTAGAAACTTTGACAATATGCCAATGATAACAGTAAAGGGAAAAGATTGATCAAAGCTCACGTGTGACCAGAAGTCGTGTATATAAATACGCACACATACAGTATATATTTGTAAAATATTTACACAGTTATATATTTATGTATTCATATTCTTATATATAAATATATTTAATATGTAAACTTAAAATATTTCTTAAATATTTATATGCATGTGTTTGTGTTTATATATACATAAATATACATAGTACACACACACACATATATTATGTAAACAAAAGCTTTTATTTTGGATGCGATTAATCGTTTGACAGCACTAATTATTTCTGAACATATAATATGTATAATACATATTAAGGAGACTTGATTCGCAAAGCATTATTAAGAATAAAATATTCTCAAATTATATTTTCTTCTTTTCTAACTTTAGAAAGAAGAATGTTTTTATTATATATATATATATATATATATATATATATATATATATATATATATATATATATATATATATATATACATATATATAATAAATTAAGGGAAAAAAATAATATTAATTCTAAAAATCATCAAAAAATAATTTTGTTACACACGTAGTAAATTATATAGAAATGTCAGAAATTATGTATGTGTGTGTGTGTGTATGTATAATATATATATATATATATATATATATATATATATATATATATATATATATATATTGCAGAACATGAATGTTCTAAAAAATAAGCATATAATATAACGAATGAAAATAATATTAATTTAAAATAATATAAATATGATGGAAATGTTTTTTTTCACATAAAATGTAAAAAAAAAAAAAAAAAAAAACTTGAGCGACGCAATTTGCGCTTTTAATTTGAATATGTGCAAAGTCTTAGCATGCAACTAAAAACAGACCTTTCAGAATCTGCAATCAGATCTGATTCTTTAATTCTAATGGAAATCAGTGCATGTGAACGCGGCCAAAATGCTGCGTGTCTGAGATCCAGTGAGAGCAGCAGCTGACGTCTGATCTCAGCGCTGATGTTTGGAGATAGTAGCACGTCATCAGCTTCGACTAATTCTTTCCATGTAGTGTAATGTGGGATCGTGTCAGACATGAGCTGACGGACTGATGTCTCTCGTGAGACGCATGTCTCTGGCAGCGTCACACATGCAGCTCTTCATCTGCCGTCAGACGTTTCCCAGCAGGCCGCGCTGCTAATTAACACCACGTCATTGATCCACAGCCAGCCTGCCGCCTCTTCTGATCAATATTAATCATTCACTGTGGTGAAATGAAGCCACAAGTAGCAGAAGTGCGGTTAATGTAGTTGTTAATTTATTGTTTAATACATGCCTGCAGATGCTTGCTCATTTCGAATGTCTGACGAGAAACAGAATAATTATAAGAATTATAATAATGTACATTTAAAAAATATATATATTTGATTTTATTATACATGCATAAAATAGTTTTTCATTATATATCATTTTTAAAAAACTAACAAAGGTATTTTTAGTAAATAATTAAATGATAATTTTATTTTAGATGTAAAGAATTTAGATTGTATCTTTAATAGACCATCAAATATTGATAAAATACTCTGAAATAACAAATAACTCAGCTTTGTTGTAATATTTGGCATTAAAAAATATGTATAGGAAAACTAGTATTGAATATTTTTCTAGGAAACTCAAGAGGCGACTGAATAATGTGGTTCTTGAGAAACCAGCAGTTTTGACTTTCCATTTGGCTTTGGGTTTTTTTTTCCCTCTCAACCATTTTTGGCCCTTTGATCCTATTGGCTGATGTGATGTGAATCACATGCACGTTCGTCCAATCAGACGAGGGCAGCGCTCTAATCTAACATGCAGAAAGAGCGTCTCTGCAGGATTGGCCCGCGGTTGATCTCCTGACATGCATTCATGGATGTGTTTGCCGTTTGAAGTGTGAGTGTGTGCTGGCAGAGCCGCGGCTCAGGAGTGTGTGTGTGTGTGTGTGTGTTTTCATGCGTGTCAGCAAACACATAAACCCTCTTCACCAGCTAAATGGATTTTAAAAAGTGTTTTTGTGTGCTTTCTCTGTATTTTTTTTCTAGTGTGAGTGTAAGATTGTTTGCATTTTGCTCCACAAGAATCTTTAGTTTTTCCCCCCACTTTTTCACAGTCATTTCTGGTTGAATTTCTTTGGTTTTGGAAAGAGAGCAGTCTGATTTAGTGGATCTTGCTCATCTGTTTCTATGTAGTCCAAGATTCAGTGATTACGATCCTGCATTATTTGTAATTTAACCACAAAATAATCGCGCAATACGACTTGGTCAATGCACACACAGAAATATACTGGTCAAATATACACACAATAATATCAAAATGCTCATCTAGGCTAATATTCATGTAAAAAAACTAAATGTTAGGAACAAAATCTGATATACATGTATTGGACCAGTGCATTATGTCTTAAAGTGACAGCAGCCGAATACACCTGCTGCTATTCATGTCGTTAAAGCAACTGTATGTAGTTTCTCTCTCTCTCTCTCTCACACACACACACACGTTTTCATTAAATAAATTGTATTTCATAAAAAAAAGAAAAAAAATATATATATATATATATATAATTTATAGTCCAATTGACATAGAAGCAGAATGAGATTTTATTGGCCAAATTTGTCTGCTCTACAAACAAAAACAGCAAACCTGTAGCTCTTAGGAAATAGATGGCATTTAAAATAGAAACTGTTATCCGAACAATTGCAAAATGTTCAACCCTGATGTAATTTTCCAAATGAGCACTTCAGTTCAGATTAATTGTGAATTCAGCATCAGATCCCATCGATATAGTCCTCCAGTATAATTTGCCATTTAACTACAAAATAATCACACAATATTACTCAGTCAACATGTGCATACACTTTGCAGAAACACTTTAACAGGCAAATACACAAACATTTCTATCAAACAGCCTGTTACTTAAACGTAAACGTTAGAGAGAAAATTAGATGTGCATGCATACTGTATATTGAATCCTTGCATTAGGTCTTAAAGTGACCGCAGCCTAATAAACCTGTTGCTGTTTGTGTTGTTGAAGCATCTGTATGTAGTTTTGTGTAGTTCTGCAAACTTAAGAATAAGAATGCTTTCATGAAATAATTTTCCAAATGAGCATTTCAGTTAAGATTAAACGTGAATACAGCCTCAGATCTCATCTTTTCTCCGATCGATATAAAGATGATTATTTATCTTTCCACATGTGATTTTACTTTAGATAGTACTGCACAAACAGAGTCCGTTAGCACAGGCTTGGATATTAATGTCCTAGATAGTGTTGCTTTTCTTCTTCTTGGATATTTTGATGATATGTTGCCAATAATAAGCTGACAGTGGGAAAATAAACCACAGCATATTCACACATTTGCTGGTATCTTTCTGAACTCATATAGCATCTGCAACAAAAAAGCACTTGGATACATCGGTGTGAATGTCAGTGTATTAAAAAAAAATATCAAAATTGTCTAAAAGAGCGCGCATAAGCACACTGTACAGGTCAGATGTCTCTCTATCTATCTTGTGAAGTGGTGATTCGGTGTGTTTTTGCAGCGGCTGAATGAGCTTGATTGGTTTTTGTGTGTTTGAGAGCTGCTTTCACATGCACACGCCTCGCCTCAAGGTCACGGAGCGTCTTTCAGTGTTTCTACTCTCTTCTCTTTATTAATGCTGAACTGCTGACCTGTCCTGCTGGACTTTTTATGCTGGGCTAATGGCACTCTTAACCCCGGGTTGACCAGTGTTTTGCAGCAGTTAATCTGAGTTTGTGGCATTGATAGTGAAGCCATTCAGAGTTGTTTAGCAGCAATCAACCTGTGAGTTTCAGCCTGTGTGTGTGTGTGTGTGAGTGAGTCTGTGCATGTATGAGTGTGTGTGGTTTGGTGTATGTGTGGGTGGGTGCATGTATGCATGCATGTGTGTGTCTGTATATGCGTGTGTGTGTGTGTGCGTGCGTGTATGTGTGTGTGTATGCTTGTGTGTGTGTGTGCTTGTGTGTGCGTGTGTGCATGTGTGTGTGTGTGTGTGTGTGTGTGAGTCTGTGCATGTATGAGTGTATGTGTGTGTGTGCGTGTTTTTGTGTGTGTGTGTGTGTGTGGTGAGTGCTGGTATGTGTGTGTGTGAGAGAGAGAGAGAGAGAGAGAGTGAGAGTGTGTGTGCGTGTATGCATGTGTGTGTCTGAGTATGTGTGAGTGAGTCTGTGCATTTATGAGTGTGTGTGGTGTGTATATGTATGATGTATGCGCGTGTGTGTGTGTGTGTGTATATGTATGCATGTGTGCGTGTGTGTGGTATATGTATGCGTGTGTATATGTGTGTATTCTTGTGTCTCTGTATGAGTATGTGTGATTGAGTCTGTGCATGTATTAGTGTGTGTGGTGTGTATATGTATGATGTATGCATGTGTGTGTCTGTGTATTTGCGTATGTGTCTGTGTGTGTATGCGTGTGTGTGTATGCGTGTGTGTGTGTGTGTGTGTGTGTGTATATGTATGCATGTGTGTGTGTGTGTGAGTGTGTGTGTGTGTTTGTGTGTGTGTGTAGAGGTGATGCTCTTGATTGGCTCCCCAACGGACGGCAGGAATATTTCAGCTCATCTGATCTGATCTGATGTTCTCCGTCACACACTGATCCTGGAGCAGAAGCGAATGAAATATTAACGCAGCCTCTCTCAGATCTCTCCTCCGCAGCGGAGCAGGTTCCTCCTCCATCTACAAATGTAGAGTTGCTTCAAACCTACAGGATTATTTTTAATTGAACACGAGCACCATAAACGCATGTATTTGCTCTTACAGCTGTGCGTTTGGTTCTGTCATGTTTTGAAGTCACTACAGCTTTTGCTCAGATTTAAGGTTGAGGAGCCCAGTAAACAAGCACCGGAGAGTTTTAAACCACACGTTTTCTTATTGAACGCACCTGTGTAGTTCTGTCTTATTGTCTTGTAGTTCCTGATGTTAAGTGTGTCACATCTGCATCCAAAAGCAGCCTAATGTTCCTCAATGAGCAGCTGATTTATTATTATTAGGGCTAGGGGGTAGAATTGCTAATCCTAATGATTTTGGCATAAAAGAAAAATCAATCATTTCGAGGCATACAATGTATTTTTGGCTATTTCTACAAATATACCTGTGATACATAAGACTGGTTTTGTGCTCCAGCATCACATATAATGTTAATATACCAACCTATTGAAGTACTGAAATCTGTTTTGTACCTTTGTAATACACTGATAACCACCAAAAGCAGGTGGTGATGAGAAAGTCACATGCTGAACCAAAGTTCAAAGCCCATCACAAACAGCTTTTAAATAATAACATTTATAGAAGATGCACAGTGTCATTCACACTCACAAACACTAAACACCATCATGTTAACACATGTGAAACTGAAATAATGTAATAAATATTCATTTAACAACATTAGGGCCCTATTTTAACGATCTAAACGCAAACTGTAAAGCGCACGGCGCAGGTGCCCTCAGTGCATGTCCAAATCCACATTTGCTATTTTAACAGAAAAATGGCTGCAAAGGTGTAACAACCTTTATATACAAAACTGATAAGAAAAAACTGCGAAAAACAGTTATTTAAAAAAAAAAAAAAAAAAAAAAAAAATATATATATATATATATATATATATATATATATATATATATATATTATTATTATTATTATTATTATTTTTTTTTTATGTATCGCAGTGAATTCTGGGAATTTATGGGTGTTCAGTTGTTAATGCATGGCAATTTATGGTTATTTACTGTAAAAAAAAAAAAAAAAAAAGAGGTATACTACCGTAAAATTACATGTAATGTCCAATACAGTTTTTCACTGTATATAGTAGGGAAATTTACCATTAACCATTTAAAAGGTTTTTACTTTAGCATTTTTACAGTCTTTTACCGTTAAATTCACGGTCATTTTTTACAGTGTACAATCCGGTTTGGATTTGTTTGCATTCTCCTCACTTTATAGATATTACTTTATATACTGCTGCATTGAAATGACTCTTCGCTCTGACTCGAGCTGAAATAAGCATAATGTAACAGCAAACTGTGCTTCAGAAGACTCAACTCGAGGTTTGGCTGATGGCAGAGGATGAATGCATGGCCACACGCCACGACCCCCGTCTGGGGCCGCATTAATGCCTGCATTGTTTGTTTTCGTGTATTTGGCGTACGATGGTAGTGACACGTGCCGGTCTCTCTGTGGGAGGTCAGGCTCTTCCCTCCGTTCATCTGACTCCAGCTGAAGGACGTTATAGATTATGATAAGCAGCTCGTCTCAAGATGTGCCGATGAGACGAGAGGCCGTTCCTGTTTCCCCGGGCTCCATCAGTGTTTGTTTACCCACGGCTCTTTCTGCCGTCTGTCCGACTGTGTCACAGAATACAAAATATTCCAAGGACATGAAGAACATGCAGCTGTATTATTATACACGATGATCCTAGATTGAATTTACACGCACACTGAAAAGAGAATTTTAAGAAATTGCTACTAATTTTCACAGGAAATCGCAAAGCAACAGCAACACTTTATTTAAAGATGTCCTTGTTACACGTTACATGTAATTACTATTATAATAACAATTATGTGTAATCACATGCAAGTTACCTTAGCCATATAGTATGTACGTGTATTTAATTATTATTACCCAGTACTTAAATGTATAATTACAATGTAACAAGGAAACATTGTGTTACAACTGTAACCATAATTTGAAGTTGGAAGACTGAAATTTTATTTTTTTGTAAAACATAATCCAATGGTCTTTGCTGTATTTACAACGTTTGAAAAATATGTGTGTGTGTGTGTGTGTATCCCAGGGAAACTAACTATTAAACTACATTTAATTCAGTCTGAGATTTATGGATCACTTTAAAAACTTTATAGTTTTTTTATGTTAATTAGAAAAAAAATTAAATCGAAAATAAATAATTGTTTTTAAAAAAATAAAATAACATGTTTATTAAAAAGGAGTTAGTATTTTATCTATATCATAAATGACGAAATGAATGTATTTATTTAATAAATGAATTTGATCATTTTAAGTCAATGAAAAATAAATTAATAAATACAAAGTAGCATGCAAACACATCACTTAGTCATCATGCAGCTACATAATTAATTCTATACCATAAAATTTTTATATTGACCATAAATTGATTATCAGCCATAACCTTTAAAACAATTAACAGATTGTAATTTACTTAAACAAACAAACAGATAAATAGCTATGTCATAAGACCAATAACTATCAGAGAAGTGAATCAGTTTGCTGAAGTTGAATCGGTTCGTTTGTGAAGTGATGTACAGAAACACAATTAAAGCTGAATCTTTCATCAAATTTTTTTTCTCCCAAGCCAGAAATCAATTGCTTACACTCCCAGAATGCAGTGAAATTGAAATTAAACATGACACACAAACACAAACACGAACACACACACCTGTCTATTCCAGCATAATTCTCTCTTTGCATATTTAGCGCTTCAGTCAGAGGTTCTTTGTGTCTGGTGTCACCCTCACCACGTGAGATTCACACTTTAATTTATTTAGATGAAATTGTGCATTTTGTCCTGCTGTGAAATAATTTGCCATTTTCATCCACTTTTAAAAGCCGTCTCTGTGTGTGTGTTGAATCTGAATGTGTCAGGTCACATGACTCCTCCTGAAGTGACATCACTGATCAAAAGTGACAGTGAAGACATTTATAACGTGACAAAAGATTTTGATTTAAAATAAATGGTGTTCTTGTGACTTTCTTTTCGTCTGTGAATACTAAAAAATAAATTCTATAACAGATTCCACAAAAATATTGTGCAGCACAACTGTTTTCAACATTGATAATAATCAGAAATGTTTCTTCAGCAGGAAATCATCATATTTTCATGATTTCTGAAGATCATGTTGACACTTAAGACTGGAGGAATGATGCTGAAAATACAGCTGTGCATCACAGAAATAAATTACACTTTAACACAGATTCACACAGAAAACCACCATTTGAAATTGTAATAAGATTTTACAATTTTACTATATTCTTGATCAAATAAATTCAGCCTTGGTGAGCAGAAGAGGCTAAATTCAAAACATTACAAAAACTTACTGACTCCAGACTTATAGTTTGAACATTAGTCTATCTACTGAGCTTGTCATTGTGTAGAATAATGTTAATTCTCCTGTGATTATCATGTTTAAACTTGCATGCATATATCGATACGGGTAAAAGATGCTTGCAAGAAGACTAGAAGCAACTGTTTACATGGAGTGAACTCTTGTTTCTGGAAGTGGATTATGGGTACTGTAGTTTTTTAATATACATGATGCTCATTTTTGGTCTGTCTTTAAATGTTACTGCTTATAATCAGTTTATTTGTATACCAAATGAACCAGATGGTTGGGCTCTATTATATCAGAAACACATATCCAGACCTTCACCTGCATTAAGCTGAAATCATTTTTGATCGAGTGTCACAGATGCTGTGCATAAAGCTTAACTTGTAGTGAATGAAGGCAGACCTGAGGATGTTTTCCTGGGCTTTTTGAGACGTTATGATGATGCTGTGAGCGATTATCATCTCTTGTCCTTTTCTACATTGTTTCATATATCAAAATTCTCTTCGACTCAATCCATCCTTTGGGTCGAAGTCTTGCGTGTAAATATTTGCGGTTTGTCTGTAATCCGTTGAACTGTCTTCAGTTGCACACAGAGATGCTGTGAGCTGAATACAGATGGAAAGACATCTTATTTTCAAGGACACTGTTATGCAGATGACCTCAGCTGACTTTGGATCAGTTTTGATGGTCACCTGGCAGCTGGTTTTTGGTTAATAAAATCTGAGGAACAGCTCCTGGATCAGGTGCACCTCATGTATGGTGGTGCTGAAGTTTGATTTAGTGTTGATCTTTGCGAGATGTGCTTTGGAAAACAGACGTGTTTGGGAAAGATTTGAAATTATTAACCATGTGGTTTTTGATACTTTCTGAACAAAATAGTAACAACCTGGCAAACACCAGAATAACATACACTGTAAAAGAAAAAAAACAATAAAAAATTATTTACCGATATAATGTTAATATACCAACCTATTGAAGTACTATAATCTGTTTTGTACCTGTGTAAACTGATTAGCACCAAATGCAGGTGGTGATGAGAAAGTCATGTGATTAACCAAAGCCCATCACAAACAGCTTTTAAATACTTACACACATAGAAGATACACTGTGTCATTCACATAAACACTAATCACCATCATGGTGACTCATTAAACTGAAATATGCAATAAACGTTAATTTCACAACATTATGTGACATACAACCCTAATAAACATAACAGATAAGAAAAACATAAGAAACATAGTTATTTCAAGAGAAGAAACCCCATCAAATTCAAACAACATTGTAAATGCAACTCTTTAAATCAAATATATAAATTTAACTTGGCCAGTTAGAGTTAGTGGAGTCATTTCTACTTATTCGTTTGAAGTTTACTTTGCAATACTTGAATACATTTTACTCAGTCTTCATCTGTATGTTTTACTCAAACAATGTTGCACAAGGTAGCAAAATGTACCTCAAGCAAAAATCAAGCAATCATTTTTTACCTGGTTTATCCAATGTTAAAATCTCTGTTCTGCAAATCTATTCAAATATTAACTATATTATCTTTACCCTGTTCACCTGTGGTGTCTTGCCTTAAAAAGGTGAAAAAACATGACGAGCATTCATTGCACCACAAATACAGAAAACATGATTTCACAGACACGTTATATAGGAACAGAAATGTATTCTGCAAAAAGAGCTGAAGGCTGTTTTCTGCTGCTGTGTTCTCAGACATTTAAAGAGTCGTTTAGGACACATGTGAATGTCTCCAGGTATCTCAGTTGCTCAAATGTCATTTACTTTAACAATGTGAGAAACAGAACACTTAAAAAGAGACTTCATTGTAATTACCAATGATTGCAATCACCAGCAGCAGTGTGTGTGTGTGCTCACGCCTTGCTTAGGTGTGATTATTACAGTCATGATCATAATTAACATTACAGCTATTTACACTTCAGCAATTAACACCATTTAATGGCTTTACTAATGCGTGTGATTCATTCTGCTGCATAATAATACCAGAAATTATGTTGTTTGCTGGTATTTTCACTTTGCAGTCATTTACTTTTGTGACAAATATGAGGAAAGTCTTTTTGTCCTGAAATGGCGAGAGTTTGATTTCCCTTCTGTGTTCCAGTCATCATGTAGAACAAATCTGAGCAAAGCGAGCTGAAATTGAAAAGCTCTGCCTCGCGTCAGGCTGGAATTAGTTTATTAGCATCTTAGAAAATCGACTTTTAAATCCATTTTTGGTGGGAAATGACTTTCCGGGGAAAGATACTGTATACGGTTTTGATGATAAGTCAGACGGTGGATTTCAGTGTGCTTTGGGATGCGTCGGTTCAAAATAAGCGCTTATTTTCAATTGTGCAATAAAAGCATATTTTCCTCCAAATTAGACACCCTCTCTGGATTTTCAGTTCAGGAGAGGGGCGGGATCTGGAGCCTGATGCTTTACAAAAACCTGGAAACAGTTGTGTCCTGACAGTACTACATAGCACCACAACACTAGAAACCAGATGAATGATTTCAAATGATGGCAGCATTAATTTATCTGAATCTTTCTCTTTCTTGCTCGTATAATGTGATTTAAGTGTTCAGGACAGCCTCATGCAGGTAGAAACAACAGCGTTCCTGTTCGAAGCGTTTCAGGGCTTTTACAGTCGTGACGCATGTTGGCTGCAATATTTATATTTTGGCTGAAACCAGATTTCATTGCCCATTAAAATGCAAGCTTTCACTGGACAACAATCCTGAGTTTTCTCAGTCCTCTCATATGGTATTAATGAAGGAGGATGTTTCAGAGACAAACTGTAAGTGATATTAAATAAACGTATGCGAGCCAAATGCAGTCTGGACTTTAAGGTCACTGGATAAAGACAAACATCAAATGTATTTTGCCCTTGTGTTGTATTTTTCTTAGCTAAGAATATTCCCTTAGTCCAGTAGACTCCATAGATTGAGTTAGTGATTTCTTGACAGTTTTCATGATTACTTTCTCCTAAATTCAAGCTGAATTGATTTTATTTAGTTTTTCATGATTATTTTTATTTATTTATTGATTGGTTAGCTTTGGGCTTTAGGTTTCAGGTTTTGGTTTTAGGTTTTATTTCAGGTTTAGTTTCGTTTGAGATATTATCTTTAAACGTAGTTTATCAGCATCCAGTGCTTAATCTGTGTTTATTATTCTTTTACTCTATTTTATTCTATTCTTTTATTTATTGATTTGGGTTGGGTTTTTGTGTTAGGTCTCAGGTTTAGCTTTGTTTTAGGTTTTGTTTTTAGATTAGTTGTTTAGTTTAAGGTTTTAGTTTACTTTAGGATCAAGTGGGCGGGTCACTGACTGAATGCTTGAACTGTGAGATTCATGAATATTAATTAGGTCACTGACATTGCTAGAGCTCTTTACTTGAATGTCCATTAAAGTGACTTAATATTCATGAGCAAGTCCTGTGTAAATACACTTGTTATCTTCAGTGCATCAGACTAGCAGACTGAGTCTATCTTTTTTCTTGGTTGCACATTATTCTTGTATGTACAGTATTGGTTTTTTGCATTGTACTTGTCTGAGAAGAAGCAGACATTATTCTTTAGACACATAGTCGTTTTAAAAAAAGCATCACAGCAGGATGATTATGAAGCTAATAATAATAGTCACATAGATCATGAGGTTAAGGTGTTTTTCTCTCTCGGCTGCTGTAACGGTGATATAAATACACAGACGTGGGTTTCTTTAGCATGTCGTATTTCAGGCCGCTAACTAGTGTGCAGCGGTTTCTGTGTCTCTCTGAGGTCATGTTTTTATAAGACCACCTCAATCATTTTATAGAACCTTGAATGCATCATTATTTCAATCCATGCCGTCATTTTTACATGAAATGTTCGGATAAAATATCTCAAGACTGAAGTAAAAGCCCACAGGTTTTTGGAAAACAGAAACGCTTGACATTTGAGAGGAAATATTGCCTGTGTTTTGATAAATGAAACTCAGTTCTTCAAAATGCAAATTTTTATCAGAACAGTTGTTTGTTTATTAGTTGTTTATTGTGTGATTTAGATTCAGAAACATGGATATTTTAAACAATGTCTGTTTTCGAACTTCTTTGTATTCTTATTGTCTGTCATGCATTTACTCGATATATACACTAGATTGCTTATATTCAGACTGAATGGTTGGTTGGTTGGGAATATTAGATGGTTTCTGGTGGTGATATGCATAGAAATATTTGATGCATCTTATTTATTTGCTGTTCATGCATGGAAAATCTTAAAATGAATAGAAACGCTGATTCCTGGTAATTGCGTCAGCTCAACTGATCACAATAATGTATAAAACTGCAAAATATCCTTTTTGGTTCTTTAAAAGTTTATTTTAGCTAGTTGCCGAGGCAGTATTTATCATTTCAAGCTGAAGAACTAAAATAAAAAAGAAAGAAAATGCTAAAATAAAAAACTAAATAACTAAAAACCAAAATAGAAAAGGAATAAAATAACTACATAAAAATGACAAAGCAAAACAAAATAACTCAAATGTTGGCCAACATTTAAATTGAATCTAATTCAAAATATTTAAAAAAACTATAGTATAATAGTATAAGTGAAACCAAAATGACTAAATACCCCCCAAAAAACCTCTGTAATAACTAAATTAATGACACAAACACACAAGAATATTATCAAAAGCTTAATCAAATCAAAACTAAGAAACTAGGAAAAATTTAAATCTAATTCAAAATATTTACAAGAACTATAAAAGTATATCAGTAATACTAAAATAATAAAACACTAAAATAAAGCAAATACTAAAAAACTAAATAAAATCGACAAAAACAGAAAAACCTTTACTAAAATTAAAATCAAAAAAAGAAATATATAAAATAAAATTATATTATTTAAATAAATCTAATTTAAAATGTAAATCAATGATGCAAAATAAAAATAAAATAGATAAACAATAATATAACTAAATAAAAAAATAAAACAATTGACATTACAGTGAAAACTGAAATATAAAATAAAATCCCATTCAAAATATGCAATAACATCTATAATGGTAACAGTAAAATAAGACTGTGATGTGTGGGTTTCCGTCCTCCTGCTGTATGTCAGCGCTGTCGATAATGGGATCATTCAGATGATTTTAACTAATCCTTTAAGAGCTTTATGTTGAGCAGCAGAGGAACCTACAGAGAGCATTAGCCCTTCCCGTTTGGATCATCTATGTGTGTGTGATTGTGTTTAGAGTCAGACCATCATATCTGAAGATGATACGCAACAGCGAGCCACAAACCATGATGATGAAGTTTTTTCATGAGTAAATAGATTTAGTGTGACATGAGATTCAGTTTGCTGCTAAGGACATGTTTATTCAGCGTTTATTCAGAAGTTTTTCTGTCTCGTTTACAGCCGTTAAATATATGGAATATGCTTTTATCCAAAACAACATGCTATTTTATGTAATTATATAATATAATTATGTTATAATAATGTAGATGATGATGATGATGATAAGATAATAATAATAATAATAATACAACAACTATATTATTATCATAATTATTATTAATTGTTGTTGTTACAACAACTAAGTTAATAATAAACAATTATTAAGTACAGCAATAGTAGTAGTAGTAGTAATAATAATAATACTAATAAATAGTATTATTAGTTTGTAGTATAATATATTTTATGTAATTATATAATATAATTATGTAATCATTATTATAATAACAATATTGTAACAATAACAAAACTTAATAATTACCATAAAAATAATGACACTAATAGTAATAATAAATATATATTACTAAATGTAATATTTAATATTATGAATTGTATTTATTAACTATTATTTATGAATAATCAACATTTAAATAATTACAATACAATACAATACAATACAATTTAATTTTAATATTAATAATATAATAATTAAATTATTATAATTTGACTAGGCGCAGTAGGATTCTGTGAGCACAGTAGTTTAGCGGTGATTTGCTTGAGTTTTAGGTGGATTTAGGAGGTTTTTCTGGGAAAGCCGTTTGAATCAGGATTGTAAGTGTGAGCGCTGGGAATGTGTCACTGAGTTTCAGTGTGTAATTAGTAAACAGTCATTCCAGTGGAAAAGCTCTTTTAAACCCATGGATTGAGCAAACGGAGCACTTAGACGTGTTCTCCGTCGGGTCAGAGTTTAGTGGGTGTTGAGCGGTGAATGTGACTGTGTTTGACCACCCGCTGATCTCCAGTCAATCACAACCACTCTCACAGCTCCATTCAAGCTGTAGTTATTAAGAGCCACTTACCGAGAGTGTTATTGTGGACGGATGAGTGTTAGCTGCAGAAGTCTTCAGATCTCGGTGAGGAGGTTTAGTGCAAGGTCATATCAACTGATATTAAAGATAGAAACAATATTAGGTTAGTGTTTTTATTTATCTGATTATTTGTTAGTAAAAGCTTTGAAGTGTATGAGTGACCCACTGCTTCATCTGACCTAGAAATCTTTGTATGTGAAACCGTATGATTACGAGTCATAAGCTCAGACACGAGAAGGGCTTTAACATTTTTGAATGATCATTATTTAAATTTTAAAAAGTGTTGAAAAAATGATTCATGCTTAAATTAAGTATATGCTTAAATGTTTATAGTTAAGATGGATGGATGATGGATGTTGGGTGGATGGATAGATAGATGGATGGCTGAATGAATGGATGATGGATTGGATGGATGGATAGTTGGATGATGGACGAACAGATGGATGGATGGATTATTGGGTGTTTGGATGATTGGATGGTTGAATGAAGGATGGATGGATGGATGATGGATGTTGGGTGGATGGATAGATAGATGGATGGCTGAATGAATGAATGGATGATGGATTGGATGGATGGATAGTTGGATGATAGACGAACAGATGGATGGATGGATTATTGGGTGTTTGGATGATTTGATGGTTGAATGAAGGATGGATGGATGGATGATGGATGTTGGGTGGATGGATAGATAGATGGATGATGATGTTGGATGGATGGCTGAATGAATGGATGATGGATTGGATGGATGGATGGATGGATGGATGGATGGATGGATGATGGATGGATAGTTGGATGATGGATGAACAGATGGATGGATGGATTATTGGGTGTTTGGATGATTGGATGGTTGAATGAAGGATGGATGGATGGATGATGGATGTTGGGTGGATGGATAGATAGATGGATGATGATGTTGGATGGATGGCTGAATGAATGGATGATGGATTGGATGGATGGATGGATGGATGGATGATGGATGGATAGTTGGACGATGGATGAACAGATGGATGGATGGATTATTGGGTGTTTGGATGGTTGAATGAAGGATGGATGGATGGATGTGGATGGATTATTGGGTGTTTGGATGATTGGATAGTTGAATGAAGGATGGATGGATGGATGGATGGATTATTGGGTGTTTGGATGATTGAAGGGTTGGTTGGATGGTTAAATAGATGGTTGGATTGATGGATGGATGAACAGATGGATGGATGGATGGATTATTGGGTGTTTGGATGATTGAAGGGTTGGTTGGATGGTTAAATAGATGGTTGGATTGATGGATGGATGAACAGATGGATGGATGGATGGATTATTGGGTGTTTGGATGATTGTAGGGATGGCTGGATGGTAAAATGCATGGTTGGATGAAAGTGTGGATGAATGATGATGGATGGATGGATTTTGAACCGGTATGTAATTGGGTCGATACCGATAAGCTTCAGGACAGACGATACTGTTATTGATACTTGCATTGTTTTATCTCTGTATACTTCAATGTTAATTAGAAGCTGCTGCTTGTCATTTCCCTTCACTGAATGATGTAGCCGATGTCTGCTCGACATGTGCGGTGTGTGTTTGCGTGCAATCAGTCATCGCGGCAAGAGTGAAATATTCGAAAGTGTGAGCTCTCGTTACAAAACTAAGCTACACCAGTGTCAGATGCAATATATGCAGTAGTGTAATAGTGAAAGAAGGAGGCAACAGAAGTAATATAATGAAACATTTACTAACCAAACACAACATTTACCTCAAGCAATGTGCTGGATTATGTTTTGCGGATCTAGCTCCAATTCGCGAGACACATTCACCTCAAATGTCAATTCATTTATTTGCAATCACAAAAGTACATTAGGTGAAACATTTTATTTGTGTGCTGTTCTAATATGTATTTATTCAGAGCGCCTCCAGCTGAAGCATCCATACACTCAAATGCTGGTCAAACAGCAATTGATTACTTTCTTATATTAGTTATCGTCTAATTGTGCTAAAACTGTCAAAAAATGCACAAGGTTTACATATAAACACCGTTAATTATGTCTAAAGTGAAATTAAATAGGTAAGTGAGAAATGGTCTGTGCATCTCTTAAAGGGACAGTACTAAACATACTGCCACTGGTCATTAAAGGGATGGTTCACCCAAAAAATTTTACTTCTGTCATTATTTACTCATGTTAACCAAACATGTATTAATTTGCATCCAGGGGACCAGCAACTGTGGTATAGTATCGATGACAGTATCGATAAGTACAATATCGGTATCGGTTTTGAAAAAATGTAAACAATACCCATCTCTATTGATGGATGGATGGTTAAATGCATGGATGTATGATGCTGTGTCTAAATAGAATAAAATCATTGAGAATAAATGCAGCATTGGTGAGCAGAAGAGACACTTTCAGAAACATTTAAAACAAAACCTTTCCAACCTCAAACTTTTGAACAATACTGGACTCCAGCCACCATCCATCTGAAATATTATTTTATTTATACATTTCATACACTGTTCAATGCATTGTATATTTCAGTGAATTTGGTTTGTTATATAGCCTGTTTAGCTTTACCCAGAACTTTTGACTGTGGCGTAATTAGCTCATATCATCATAAAGATACTTAATTTAATGTATTTGTATGTACAATTTGTTCTCAAAACTAGCAGTTAAGACTCATAAACAAAGGCATTACAGTAAAAAACTTGTTCTGATCAAGCTTTTAAAGGGATATTTCCCCTAAAAATTATCATTCTGTCATTATTTAAGCAGTTTCAACGTATGATTGTGGAAGAAGTTATTTTTAAAAGTCTCTGTGTTTGTCCTTGCATTAAAAAGTCAGTGTTATTTCTACCTCAGTGTTCTTCAAATCATTGACACAGAAGTTTTTGGGTGAAATAGCACTTTAAAATCTTCCAGCTGGTACGAATATAACAGTATGTGATATGATGTGATGACCTGTAAAAGTGTAAAACACATCCGCGTTTCTACATTCGGCAGGTTTGTGATCATAGCGATCTGAATCTCCGAAGACACATGGAAGCATTTATCGGCTCCCAGTGATTCACTCCCACATGTCAGACATTTGGTGGGAATTTTGTCACTTTCTGGAAAGTTGCAGATCTCGGGGCGCCGCTGGGTGTCACGAATGACGGATTGGTCTTGCTGGTGGCCTGCAGCGAATGTTTCTCGTTCTGTTCCTTTGCCAAGAAAAGATCCGTCCTGCCAAAGACGGCGCATTATAGTGATTCAGTCCTCTACAGGATTCATCATCACGACACGCTCTCATGTGAGGTCTTCTCAGGTGCATTCACATTCAATGGTTTGAGCCATCGCTGGTGTGATTTCGTTCGTTCATTCCAAAATTAGAATTAAATGTATGAGTAAAGTGCTTGTTTCTCCTTGCTTCAAATCAGCTTTACAGAAAATAATGATGTTAATATTTATATACTGTGTGTGTGTGTGTCTATATATATATATATATATATATATATATATATATGCAGTATATTCTTATATATTCTCGATATCTTCATCCATTAGAGTCTAATTTTGCAGATTTATATTTTGCAACAATACAAGCAATCAAGAGATTTGCTATAAAATATGTATCACTTAATAAGACTGTACTATATTATATATATATATATATATATATATATATATATATATATATGTGTGTGTATAAAGTTAGATGTTTATAAAAAAACAGCTGAACAGTAATTTCTGCAAAAAATAAAAAAAATCAAGCAGTATTTTTGCTATATAATAGCACATTTCTTGCTTTGTATGACTGTACTATTTTTATATATTTATATATACAACTTTATATATAAAAAGCTGGACAATAATATAGTTAATTTTTGCAACAAAATTAAGAAATAAAAAACATGATATATATATATATTTTTTTTTTTGCTGTGTTGAGTGTATCGCTTTATGTGAGTGTATTGTATGTATATATTTATGTATCAAACCTTATGTATACTGTATAAAAAGCTGGACGATAATATATAAAATTTTTGAAGTAGGAAGACTGAAATAGTATTTACTTCTAAACGTACTGCAATAATCTTTTTTTTTTGTATTTACAACTTTGTTTTAAAGTGTATGAAAACATCTTGATGTCAGATTGTATTCATTAAATACATTTGATAAAGAAACAATTTAGTTTTATAAACTGCTAGTTAATTGTATAATTAGTTACAACGAAACAGCAAGTAAAATGTTTTGGTGTAGAAAGACTGGAAAGACGTAAACCGATAATCGGTTTCATTTACAGCAAAAAATGAAGTGTTTTTAAAATTGACAAGCTTTTTTTTATTTAAAGACAAAGCCTTTTTCAGTAAACCACTTTTTAGTGTCAGAAGTGGAGACATTTATGGGATGCTGCTAGCGAGAGTATAGAGCCGTTTTCAGTTACCTGGATGAGCCTGTTGTTGTCACCACTGACCAATCAGAATCAAGTAATAAAATGTGGTGAGCTGATGGAAAGTGTGTTTCTGATGTAATATCCTCTTCCTTCACTTCGTGACTCTTTTAAAGTCCATGAATGCAGTGTTTGTCGCTCCAGACGACTGGAGGCCGGTTTACGCTCACGTTGACTTGGACTCGACAGTAACCGTGCCTCACGAGCGTATCTCTGGGGAAAGGCAGAGAGCAGTAATTAGTCAAATGAGCTCTGTAACTTCTGATTGCATGAGGTCACTGAGCGAGTCTGTGGGCTCTGGAACATTTTACTGAATTTGTCATCGTCACATTCTTACAGGAGAAATGTATGAACTTCACTAGTGTTGAGCGCTGAGATCTTCAACCATGCCATAAATTACAAATACCTTATCTGGTATTTGTACGATGTAGTTTAATTAATAAAATGATTGTTTGGGGTCAGTATTAATGTTTTAATTAATCAATGATGCATTAAATTGATTAAAGACATTTATAAGACATTTATAATGCTACAAAAGATGCATTTTTCAAATAAATGCTGTTCCTTTGAACTTTGTTCATCTGTGAATCCTGAAAAATAAAATGCATCACAGTTTCCACAAATATATTGTGCAGCACAACTGTTTTCAACATTGATAATAATCAGAAATGTTTCTTGATCAGTAAATCATCATATTATTCTGATTTCTGAAGATCATGTGACACTGAAGACTGGAGGAATGATGCTGAAAATACAGCTGCACATCGCAGAAATAAATTACAATTTTACAATGTATTCGCACAGATAATATGCATTTTAAACTCTAATTATATTTAACATTTTTATAGATTTTATTTTTTTTTTAAAGCAAATAAATGCAGCATTAGTGAGCAGAAACATAAAATCTCACTGACCCCAACATCTGTGCATTACATACATGTTATATATGTGTACATTAAATATTAGATGATAAAATATGGATGTAAATATGTTCAAATATGAACAAATACACCAAAAGCCATGGAGAGTAGGGGAAAAAAGCCTTGATTGCTGCTGGCGTCTCTCATTAAACGCTGTGTTGTAAAGTAGGTTAATGGGGGGGGGGGGATGTGAAGGTTGAGTTAATGCCACAACCACAAGATCTTTCCAGATGAACTGATTAATGCACAGCAGAAACCACACGCCACACACATTCCCAGAATTCCCTGCTGGACTCGTTCATTCGTTCAAGTGTTTGTCTGATGATGGAGGGAATGAGCAGAAACACCTCAGGACTTTTTACACAGTACAGCTGGGTGATTTTTCTGATTTTATTGATTAATTCAAATGTATTGTTTTTGCCATGATTTTATTTTATTTTTTAAATCAAGGAATCACAGTTTTGCATAAAAATGAGCAAAATGTAAAATTAGACACACAAGCGGAGATGCACAGTAGTTTTTCTGTCTGGTTTGGTGATATAAAATAAATTATGAAAACATTAATTTATAAATTATTAATTAATTAATAACTGATAATAGTATTATTGCACTATTTTATTTTTAATAAAGTAATAAATAAACGGAGATAATAATATCATATTTTAAAATACAAAGTTTTAAATAAGAAAACAATTAATTTATAGTACAGTTAAAAAAATATAATACAATACAGTACACAATGTTGAAATCTGTTCTGCACTTGGAACTTTATTTAGATGGTTTTACAAGATTTTTGATAGAGTAATTTAGTATTCTTTATTTATTTCATTTATTCATCGATCTATCAGCAAATTCATTTATTTATTGTTATTTTATATGCATAACTAGATTTATCAATATGTAAATGTTTTATTTTATTTGTTTTATTTTATAAACTTTTAAATGTTTTGTGTAGTTGTATTTTATTCATTAACTTATTTTATTATTTTAATTATTTATTTATTTCTATTATTTATTTATTTATTTATTATTTTACCAGATAACAGCTTACATTAAAAATGGGGGAAAAAAGCAATCGTGTTATTACATTTTACATACAGTAGCATAACTTGGCTAGTTAAACATAAAAAAATAACTCTTAAATCTGTGAAACATTCTCAAAAATGTATGTATATAAATTTTTACATACAAATGTATACAAATGTATGTAATGTTTATATATATGTAATGTTTATATATATGTATGTATACATGTATATAAATACATATATATATTATATATATATATTATATATATATATGTTGTTATTATTATTTTTGTTTTGTTTTATTGTTCAGCTGTTGCATAGCAATATAGTTTGCGTGACCAGATAAACCGATCAGTTTTTTGGTTAGTTATTGATGGAGTGTTTCTCATTTCTGAGCTCTTTTGTCTTGTGTGAACACACTGTAAACATGTTGTCGTCACAGCAGAACATCAGAACTGTAGATGCTCTTACACGAGAGGCTTCTGATGTGGCATCTGCACTCTTCTCTTCATGATTCTCGCAGCACTTAGCCTGTCGTATGATGGCTGTGGTTAAACGCGTTCTGGAGGAACACAGAGGAACCATGAATCTGTGGTGAGGGTCCATGTCATCCATCAGCTTCATTCTCTGAGGGCTGACTCTCATAGATGTATGTGTGTGATCTCTAAAATGCGTTGCAGTTGTATAATGTCACGTCTTTGAGGATGATTGTGGTTGTGTTTCACATGAGCTCTAGTTTTCCTGATCTTTTAACCAGGATTCCTCCACTCTTCGTTTCACTTTGATTACTGCAAACTTATGCACTTATTCAGTAGTGTTGGGCGATATGGTCATTTTTCAAATCGTCATATCGTCAGCCCGTGAGATCGACGATACACAATATCAAGCATGTGTGGAGCAAGAGAGAGACTCTTTGTTCTTGTCATAGCATAACTATTTAGTGTTTTAAACCGTGCAGTTCTCACATAGTCCTTCTGCGTCATCACCACATAGTGAGTGTTATAAGTTAAGTGATCAGTCTTTAAGAGAAGGACTCAGTGAGAACCACTATGGAAGATTAGTTTGCTCTTGTTATTATTTTGTCTTTACTTTATTTGTAACGCCAAGAAAGAGTTAATCTCTCATGTATGAGAAGAACACATTGCCGTGTACCAGCCTTTAAATGTGTGCAACACCAACTCCTCGTTTTCTATCTCTTTCCTTTTTTTCAGAGTCAAAGCGTTACAACTTCTTCAGCGAACCGGCTCTAATCCTCTTTTGCGCGTGTATGCGTGTATGTGTGTATGCGTGTATGTGTGTATGTGTGTGTGTGTGTGTGTGTGTGTGTGTGTTTGAAATGTGGCGCTGAAGTGAAATAGCTGGGCATGTTGATAGCCGAAAGATAATAGGCCACCTAATAAAAATACAAATATTTATTATTATTATTATTATTATTTAATACATTAATAGGAGAATAAGCCTAATATCGTCTTGATTATCGACAGAGAAATCTGCTTATGTCGATATATCTGACTATCGTCAATACACGATACTATCGTCTATCAGCACAACCCTATTATTCAATTTAAGAAGCAGTTTCAGAATGTATTGTGCTTAAAAGATTAATTCGGATATTGACTACTTATCAATTATAGACTTTTGCACTGTCATTGTTGACCAGCAATTCAGTCATAGACCTTTAATTTATTTAGCAGATGCATTTATTTATTTAAATTGATTTACATTTATTTATATATATATATATATATATATATATATATATATATATATATATATATATAAATATATATATACATTTTGAGCTGAAATATGAGCGTGCTCTTGACCAGTTTGCCTGAGAATACATTATATCTGTGTCTGAGACTGAAGTTTTGGTCTCTTTCAGGCGTTTATCTGCCGCTTCAGTGTCGGATCTCATTACAGACGGACTGAATCACTTTAGAAACACTTCACACAGACGTACAGTAACACGTTTACATCAGTCACACATAAAAGCAGCTGATAATTCAATGCATTTTGCGAGCGGCGCGATGCATTTAATGCATTTCTTTGCTGGACATTTATCATATCCTTTATTTTCCAGATAGCATTTCTAAAGTTTTCATGATTGAGTCTGGATGATGTGATTGGATCCCTCTGGATTTATCTTATTAATTGCTTTAACTTCTTTTCCTTTGGCTGTCTGTAGTTGTGAAGTTAATTCTGAGGGCGGTTTGTGATAAGCTCATTCTGAAGTTCACTTTGCAGTGCAGATAATGGGATTGTGATGAAATCTCTGAAAACGGGAGAATAATATTCACCTTGAAAAGAAGCAAACTGGGGTTTTCGGCTTCACAGCTTCTACTTTATTCTCCAGCAGCACCGAACTCTGGCCGCTGGATTGAAGAAACTCCAGCCTGTTTTCAGGAATCCTAATGGCTCTGTGTTGCTCTTGTCTAAAGATCCTCTCAGCGTATTTCTCTGTGCTTTTTCAGGGAATATTGCATTAGAAGTCTTTTATGAGCTGCTGCTTCCTAAATGACTTGAACAAGTCCGGTAGCTGAACTCTTATGAAGCCGTTTTTATTCATTACTGATATTCTCAGTGCAGAAATACAGATGACGGGCTCTTGATGTCCAGTTTAATAAGTGACTAACACTGAAATACAATAAAAGATTAGTCAGGCCAAACGGGAAACTACCAGATCCCTTTAAAAACATCTTTTTTTTGTGCTTTATGGGAAGAGTGAAATACTGTGTGGTGCTATTTGCATGATCTGTTGTTTTATTTTATTTTTATTTAGTTACTTATTTGTCAAAGAAGCAGATTTTAATTCTACATTTGTAGATAGATTAATATTTAATCATATAAAATATATATTCAGCCTCAAATTTGACTGCAAAATTTAAATAAACTAAAAAGTATGTTTTATATAATGTTATTAAAAAGGTTTAAATTAACTTTGTAATTTATTTATTTTTTGCACTTTGACATTTATCTTAAATACGACACGGCAGTAAATGTAATATTTTCTTTGTAATGTAATTCTTTTCTAAAAATAATAACAATTGTTCATTTACCTGTTGATTGTGCAGCTTAAAACGTTTTGTGTGTGTGTGTGTGTGTGTGCTGTTGAAACAGTGAATGTCATGAACAATAATTCGTTTCACAGAGCTTGTAGTGAAGTGGGTGGATGTTCGTTTTATCGTGGCCCGACATCTGAGTCATATTTGGTGTAATTAAAAGCAGGCTGTATAACTGAAGAACCTGCTCTCTGTCAGGGTTTCTAAAAATGACAAGCTCTTACCTCCTTCTCATCCTTATTTCACCTCATTTTCTCCAGTTCTTCATCATCTGAAGACTTATTCCAGTTCAGCTTGTTTTAAATGAACCAGAACAATAACACAAATTTTGTCTGCCATTGATGCATTATAGAATATTTTAACTGGATATTTCTGATATGTAAACATTAGATGACCTTCATTGCAGAATTATTATACTGTTATTAACAAAAAATTAAACCATAAAATAATGTATTTCTTGAAATAAGCCTTAACTGAAATGAAATAAAATTTGTTTCTTAAGTTTAACTGGATATACTAAAATTACTAAAGCTGAAATTTATAAAAACTATATAGATATTAAAAAATGAATGGCATTGAAAACAGAATTACAAAAAAATAAATGTTTCCTTAAGTTTAGCTTGATGCAATAAATTAACTAAACAGAAATAAAACTATAAAAAAAACTGTAGACAGTAAATAAATAAATAAAATGTAATTACTAAGACTTTAACCCCTTACTAGTAACCCCCCTTTTTTGGCATGGAGACAGAAATGACATACCCAAAATAAAAAGGTTTCTGCTCATGATTCTTTCTGACTAGATACATAATCAACCTTTGTTCACAATGCTGACACTTTAAAGTTTACTGTTCAGGAATCAGAATCACTCAGACTGTTATGATAATAGAGATATATAAGCTCAAACATAAAAACAAAAATAAAAATATTAAAAACATATGTTTTAAATGTATTTAAAAAATTGTTGATGTAGGAAATGAGTTTGAAAACACAGTGTAGCTAAGGCCACAAGTCTTCCAAAACTTCATAAAAAATGTCATAATCGAATCTGTAAAACTGTGAATTTTATGAAATATTTTCTAAGGCCATGTCATGTGTGTTTTTAGAGAAGGCAAATCAGATTGATTTATGGCCCTTGTCATCTCTGTAAGATCTCACATGTAAACACTGATGTGTGTTTTGTATGTGTGTTTGGCTGTGAAAACTGCCCGTTTCATGATTGTATTGTTCTCACCAAACGAGTCTTTCACACCTCCGCCAGGTACGACACATTATCCGCATTATTCTTTTATCATTATTCTTTTGTTTTTATTCCACCTTTATTAGCCTTGATTGTGGTTTTTCAGGCTTTACAAAGACACAAAGCAGCAATCTCACTTCAGTCTCTGTTTGCATTTAGCCCTTATTTATCAAAAGTCTTACTATAAAAATACAACAAAACATTTTCTTACGACCTTACGTGAATTATTGAGACAAAAATGCATTATGAAGAAGAAAAGCACCTGCTATTAGTAGCATTGTAGCTAACGTTAGCATCTAGCTACAGCAGACAATTTATGAAATTATTAATACACTTTTACTCAAAACTCACTTTAAACGCCGATCGAGTGTTTATAATAACTTCCTTTAGCGATCAGGGGTGGAATTTGGTCCTTTACTGTTGTAAAAATATATTATATGTAGCCTTTTTCATCGCTGCACAAATTAGCATTTCCCATGTACATTTTCGATTTTTTTTTATAAAAACGCCCCAGATCTCAAGAAATTCTCATACCAAGCTTTACTATCGTAATCGCGGGTTTATTATTTGGATATTTCGTGTGTACAGAGGTGTTTCAGTGTTGTTTTGGCCAGATAACTACCAGGAAGTGTGCAGGAAGCATGTGACACGATGTGGCGGTGTCCATATATGACACTGTAAGATTGACACTTGCAAGGCCCAATCAGAGTCTGAGTCACACACCGCACGAGCTGCCGGCACAGCAAACACATACACAGATCGCTGGGAGAGGCTGTTTATCATCTGATCGCGTAAATCCGTGGAAAATGAATAGAAATGACGATTCTGTCTGAAGAAATATGAAGTAAACATCAGTAAATATATCCATATATCTCCGCAGATATACATCTTTGGTCTAAAAATCCTTATTGACGCTGTTCAGTGAGTCTATGTGAACACAAATAAACCGCTCTTGACGTGACTGAATATGAGTGAGTGATTAATTTCTATTCAAAATGTGGCATAATACGGATTTATTATTTTGCACTTCTGACATAAATCACTAAATATCTGTCACTGCAACAATGTTTTATCAAAAAATTGGTCAAATATCGAAACTAGAGTCTTTAAACTTTCAATTGATGCACAGTTTGTCCAGATGAAGTAAGACAGTGATGATTAATGTGCTGTGAAAGTGAAACAATAATAAACTGGGGCCGTCGGCGATGTTCGCACTTAAAGGGGTTAAAAGTAAAATGAAAACAGAAAATATATAAACATAAATACTCATTCAAAATATTCATCAAAAAATCATTATAGTATCCCAATACTAGAATAAGACTTCTTCATTGTCACATTTATTCAGGATTATTTCAGATTTGTTCATTCATAGATTTTTTGCATTTCTCATATTTAATTTGAACAAAATCCTGAAAGTGCAGAGTGAAATGTAGTTTTCTTATTGGTATAATTGATATGATATTATTTATTCTAAGTGTTTAGCATTAAGGCATTTTTAGAATAATTCCCCTGTTGATTTTATCCCAAAGATTGTTCAAATACACTGTAAAAAATGACAGTGTTTTTAACCGTAAAAAACTACAATTGCTACAGTAGAAACATGATTAACGGTAAGTTCCTGTAAAATTTACCGGGAAAAAGCGTAAACTGACATTGCCAAAATGATCTGCGTTACATTTAAAATTTTGTTTGAATTTGATGTTTTTTCTATGAAATAACTGTTTATTAGTTTTTTATTACCTGTTATGTTTATTAGGGATATATGTTATATATAAAGTTGTTAAATTGATGTTTATTGCATATTTCAGTTAGAGACTCACCATGATGGTGATTAGTGTTTGTGTTAATTACACTGTGCACCTTCTATATATGTTATTATTTAAAAGCTGCTTGTGATGGGCTTTGGTTCGTCACGTGACTTTCTCATCACCACCTGCATTTGGTGGTTATTGGTGTATTACAGAGGTACAAAACCGATTTCAGTACTTCAATAGGTTGGTATATTAACATTACATCAGTTAATGAAATTGCAGTATTTAATTGTAAATTTAAGTTAAATCTGTAAAACATAATGTTGTTATCGATTTTTTATGTTAGAATTCCAGCAACTACAGCTGCCATTTTTTTACCGTAAATTGTACTTTTTTTTAATAGTGTATACTACATCTACATCAAGTTCTCTGTTATAAAAACTCCTTTTCTGTGTGAACAATGCACAAGAGTCAGATACAAAAAAAAATCCTTTGACAAGCACAAGACTTCCAGTCATGTACAAAAGGCTTTATTAGGAGGTATAAAAAGAAATTTACAGCAGGAAAGTCTGATCCGCCCCTCCATTTCATTAAGACTGCAGTCGTATATATTGATATTCGCTCGCTGCAGACCTTGAGCAGTCCTCTCCGTCTAGTTTAGTTTGAGTTCTCAGTCTGTCAGACACATTTGACGGGTTTTGTTGTTTTATAATGGTGCTTCAGGTAGTTTGTGTTGAATGGAGGAAGCGCAGCCTTGAGTTTGTCTTTAAAAGGGTTTTTCTCAGTGAATTCCTTTTTTCTGTCGTGACCTGTCTTTGGGTTCGCATCTGTCTGGTTTTGTGATAAATGGGCTCTTTATGTGCGGCTCTTATTGTTGTGTTGGTCTTCTCCTCTTGTGAAGATGTGAAGAGCAACATTAATGTTTCTTATTAAACATTGATGGCAGCGTCGCTTTCGCTGCATCTGAACATTACCAGAGTTTTTCTCCATCTGTGAAATGCATTCAAAGTCTGCTTTCACATTCAGTCCAGTGATCTGCATGAGTTTAGACATATTTATACATTATGTGCTTTAGAAGAGTTTCATTTCTACATTTATTTACGGAGGTCACACTGCTGGAAGTGGAAAATATCCCAGTTTTATTTATTTTATATTTATTATAAAGATGATTTATGATTATTGTTATATAAAATAAAATCTAAATCATACAAAATATAAAAAATGTAATGTAAAGTGTAGCGATGTAATTTTAACTTTAATAAAAAAAACAGATGACTGTTATTTTCAATATTTTAATTTATATTTGATTTAGTATTTATTTGTTATGTATATTAAAATAGTGGTCATTGATAATAGATATTACAATACTATATAATTTTCTTTTTAAATTTGTATTTCATTTTTCGTATATCTGTATTTTATTGTTTGTTCACCTAAAGAATATAGTAGCTAGAAATAATTTATAAATAAACATTACATTTAATATATATAATTATAATTATTATGTAAAGGCTTTTATATTTTATTGATGTTATATTAATTATAAAGATAATTTCTAATTATTGTTATATACAATAAAATATAAATTATACAAAATATTAAAAATAAAGCAATGTAAGATGTATTATAAAAGCAAACATTACCATGTTATATTTTCAATATTTGTATATTATATCTGTATAATAATATTTGTATACATGGGATATGGTTAGGTTTAGGAGTAGGTTCATACAATATATATATTGTATTTGTGTGTGTGTGTGTGTGTGTAAGTAGTATTCCATACATAAATAATACATTTAATAAATATCAGTATATTATTTTTGAAAGATGTCTTTTTTAAATCTTATTTTTGAAAGGGATAGTTCACTTCAAAATAAATCAGATTAAATATATTTAAACAAATAATAAATGAGTAAATATAATTACACATATAAATGGATGTATTTATTTATACTCTTTATTATGTGTATTCATTTATGTGCTTAATTTTATTTATTTTAATGTAAAAAAACAATTTATAATAAATGAATACAAATTGTTATATATGTAAATACGTACGTACACACACACATAGATATATAGTAATTTATTTATTAATCATGTCTCTTAATTTGTTTATTAATATTTATGTAATTATTGATTTATATTTATTAATTTCATTAAGCATACTTAATAAAGAAATGCTAGAGCTGTCATGAAGAGATAGTGAGAAATAAAGTTTTTTGTTTAATGTTATTTTAGTTTCTTTGAGATACTTCAATCGTTTTTATTAATATTTAGAATTATTTTGTATTTCTTAATCTTCCTTTTTTATTTTCATTTTACTTAAAGTTTTAGTTATTTGTGTTTTTGTAATTTTTAGTAGTTATTTAGTAGTCCATTTAAGTTTTTTTAATGTTAAATTGAGAAATGTTGCTTTGGCTGCTTGCTAAAATAAAATAAGTTTACGTTTTTATTTGTTAATGTTAATTTTAATTTGAAGTATAATTTTTTTTAATGGTTTTAGTTAACTATAATAACTCTGGTTGGGCTCATAGAGTTGAGACATGAAAAGTGATCTTAAATAAACAAGATTGTAAGCAACAGGAGAGACAGCAGGTCAGACAAAGTGTAAGTTGTTTATGTGTGTATTTGGTTACTGGTGAGTTAGTGAAGGTGATTAAATGCAGCTGTCGAATCATCATAATCACATTGTTTTGATATAAATATAAACAAAATTAACTTTTGTTAATCACAAGAGTGCCATGTTTCCATTGCTGCGAGTCTCTTTCCAAGAGCTGGACTTTGATTCCCAATCCTGTCAGTCAACAATCAGCCGCTCTGATTAAAGTAAACACGCTAATGACACACAAACACTGCAGAGGCGTGTTTGAGCCCTGATGAAGATGCATCTTCATCATCATCATCAGTTGTTTGATTATCCGCTCCGGCCTGCTTTTACACATCTTTCCTCATTTGTAGTCTCTCTCTCTCTCTGTCTGACCATCCCTCTCTCGCCCGTCGCTGCTCTCAGCCTAATTGGGTGACTGTGGAGTGTCTTTGTCGTCATGGAAACTACTTGTCCCTTTATTGGACATCACGGCCTTGAGTCATGGTCGCCGTGGCGATGCAGGAAGAGGAAATTAGAGAGGAGAGGAAACCGAGGGCTAATCGTTATAATGAGAGTGATTTCAGACGATCAGCAAGAGCTGCATCGCTATATTACATTTAATAAAAGCTAAAACCAATAAAACATTTCTAAATATTAAGATTTTAATGTTAATATTCCTATTATTAAAATATTTCTCAAAATAAAATGTATTGTTAACTGAAACCAAACTGAAGAAATAATGAGTCCTAAAACTTTGCATGCTTTAGCAAGTTTCTTTGTTTGTTAGCTTTTACCATTTATTTATTTTTATGTGATTTTATTATGTTTGTATTTAGTAACGCGATATGTTGTGGGAAACAGAAATGTCTATTTTGTGTAAAAAGATTTTTCGGTTTCTCGATTCACGATTTTATCACAAATCTTTTTATTGGTTTTACTATTTTGCAAGTTGTTTGAGCAGTACAGACAAACTAATTTCTCAATTTTTAAAACAAAGGCTTATAAGGTGAAGAAATAAAGAAAACAAACAGTGCTTTATCTTTCAGGTACAGTAGCTGTATTTAGCGTTAGCATTCAGAAACTGAATGAACAAACATAAAAATAAAACACTATGTACACTTGACTGTATAGATGATAGACTGATTCTTATTAAAGCAACTATATCAAAGTTAAGTCAAGAGCAGTAAGTGATTTTGTGTGTTTTGCTGTTAATATTGAAGGGAAAGTTCAGCTAAAAATGAACATTGTCGTCATTTAATCACTCTCAAGTTGTTTTAAACATGAATGAGACTTTTTTTCTTCTGTTGAACACAAGTTATTTTGAATAATTCAAAGACCAGCAGCTGTTTGGTTTAATATATTATTTTGTGTTTAGCACAAGAAAGAAATTAATATAGGCGTGATACAATATGTGAGTAAATAATGAAAGAATACATTTTTTTTTTGGTGAACTCTCCCTTTAATGAAAGGCAGTAGCATATTTAGTGCTATTAGACTGCTGTCACTTTAAGACCTACATGCATCCGTTTCTCTCTCGACTCTTTACATTGACTTTAGACATAACCACATATGATTATATGTAACTGTTTCTTAGTTTTCTATTATCTGTTATGTTTATTAGGGATGTATGTTATATATAATGTTGTTAAATTGATGTTTATTGCATATTTCAGTTAGAGACTCACCATGATGGTGATTAGTGTTTGTGTGAATGACACTGTGCACCTTCTATGTATGTAATTTAGACCCCATATGATTATATGTAACACTTGTGTGTTTTTGACAGTATTAGCGCAGTCAGACGTGAAATATATCTTAGTCCGGTAATCGGGTGCTGTTTGATAGGATTTTTACTGTGCGCACACTTCACCTGAACATGCTCAGAAAAGGCGCAAGTCACAACAGCACGCAAATGAAATGTTTAACCGACAAGACTTTAAAGCACATGCAAATAATGTACTTTGGTAATTGTGAATAAGTGCAGCATCCCGTGAGCATAACTCTACCACAGTTAACATTTGATGTGAATGTATATGGCGCTCTACAGTATAGAAAATTACCATATTTCTTTAATCAGTCTTGTATTTTGAGTTTTCTCTTAATGTTTCCGTTCACTGATTGTATGTTGAATATGTGTATGTACTCTATAAACCAAGCTTTCTTGCATGCATTACTGTTCTGGATGTGAGCAACTGTCAAATGCATGAATGCAAATGTGATGGCTGTAGATCTGAAGGCTTCTCTCTGAAGGATGAATGTTGCACTAAAGGTCACTGGGGTCAAACAGACAGTTCTGTTCATACAGAGGTTGCTGTGATTCTCCTGTTCTTCTCCATCATGCATGTCTTTGAAGTCTTGGCATTAGTAGTTTTAGCACGGAGGTTTTTCCCATCTGAAAGCCCTTTTAGTTTTTAATCAAAGTCGATTCAATTAAATTATTAATTTTCTTCCTAAATGCTTTTGAGGTGCAGATATGGGATCAGTGGAGAAGAAAGGGCTGGCGGCGAGTCACATTTAATGATTGGGTTTCAGGAGAGTGTGATGTAATTGCGTTCAGGTGATAGAATTACACCTGCTTTGATTAACGAGCCGCTGATCTGAGCGTGTGCTGATGACCGTAGACCTTTCCTGACCTTTGACCCTGTCCGTCTCTCTGTTGTGTGTTGGCAGGTGTGTAGAGATCATCGCGAAGGAGGGTCGGAGTCTGAAGGAGCTCTATCTGGTGTCCTGCAAGATCACAGATCACGGTAAGACTGAGATGAGTTCGGATGCGGACCAAAACGTAAACCCTTCGTTCTCAGAGATACAGGGGGCGCTAGAAGGGACAAGAACTTTAACCTTTAGTCCTTCTTACTCTGTGTTTGCTTTTATGCCGTGGTGAAGTAGTAGTTGTTTTATTTATTCTTCAAACTCCTAAAACGTACATTTTATTTATTTCTATTTTTATTTTTCAAAATCCTAAAACTTTGCCCTGTTGTCATTGTTAAGAATCTGGCTTTTACATTTTATTTAATTATATTTTTATCTATTTATATATTTTAAACATATATTTGTTTATTATTATTATATTTTATTTTTATTTTTCATTTTATTTTTACCCCTAAAACTTTAACGTTTACACTTTATTTGATTTATTTTGTTATATATTTTGTTATTTATTCAGTCATTAATTCATTCATTTTCTTTTCTTTTTCAAAATCCAAAACCTAATTTTAGTCATTAAAATTGTTCTATTTTATCTATTTATTTATTTTTATTTGCATTGTAATTACTGTATTAATGAAGCAGTAATGATGTAAAGATACTTTTTTATCAAAATGCTTTATTTTCAAACTTCAAGATAGCTGCAGTCTTTTACATTTATTTATTTGAAATAAATGGTACACCTTTCTAATCTACATTTGTCCAGTTTTAGATTTTGAAATGTCTCTCTCTCAGATTTGTCTTCCTCTCTTGTGTTGGAGGACGGTGCTCGTGTCGTGTGTTAGTTGAGTTTGCGTGTCTGTATTTCATGTCTGGAGTGTGTTTCTGTCCATTCAGTGCATTGAAGCAGTATTAATGTGTGTTGTCAGTCCCGTGCTTGATCTCCAGCAGTATGTGGTCCAGATCATGCAGTACTGATGGCAGATAAAGCCTCTGATCCCTCGACAGCTGCATGTGTTCACACGCTGAATCACGCCGTGCTTCGGCTAATTACTGCCCGCTGAGACGTGTTAGATGTACAGTAACTGCGTGACGGGGCAAAACTCCTCCGATGAGCCGTTCCTGTCCTTGTCCTTCAGCTCAGAGTAATGAAAACACATTTGGCTTTTATTAGCCGCTCTCCTCGCACCGAACGACAGGAACACATAGATTTGCTTCAGTGTTTTTAAGTGGACGAGTAGATTTTGGGGTCAGTGGTGCTCTTAAAAGAGTGTTGCGGTGTGGCACTTAATCACTGTGTTTGAGTTGAGCTCCTGCCCAAACACTGACCACATGACTGGTGCGTCTTTCCATGGACACCAGCTGGAGAAAAAATCAGCACCAGTCCAGAAGCATTAGACGTCATTACATGCAGCTGTGCCACTTACGGTCAGCAGCGAGACGTAATGACATAATTAACCTGACTGGTGTAGTTGAGTAGAGTTAGGAGTCTGTTTTACCTTTCAGGCGTAACTACTGTCATGTGGAAGCAGTAGTGATCTACATTGCTTTTACATTTAGTTTATTTTATTTAAAATCATAATACTTTGGAAAAGCACCAGGCTTTTAGATTAATTAAATTATATTTTATTATATATATATATTTTTTTTAATTTAGTTTCTTGTTATAGATCGCTACAGAATCCTAAAGCTACTGCCAAGATAAGGCAGCTTTTACTATTTTATTTTATTTTTTTATTTTTTTCTTGTTATAGATTCCTACATCCTAGAACCACTGCCATAAAGCGTCTTTTGCTATTTTTTATTTATTTATATATATATATATATATATATATATATATATATATATATATATATATATATATATATATATATATATATATATATATATATATAATATTATTATTATTATTATTATTATTATTTATTTTTTAAATCCTAAATGTTTTTGTCTAATGTCATGGTAAAGCAGCACCATGTTTAATTTATGAATTATGAATTATGAGTGGATATTAAAAATAAAGTAAGTCTTATTTAATTTCAGCAGTTCCATATACATTTTATTTGATTTAAAATGTATTTTATATATACTTTGGTTATCACCAATAGCTTCTCTCAGATATCTGTAAATAAACAAATAAATATATCTATATATTTCATCAAAAAAAAAAAGGTTACAATTTAAAGCTGCTGTTTTCTGTGTGAATCTGTGTTAAAGTGTAATTTATTTCTGTGATGCATCATGAAAATATGATGATTTACTGCTCAAGAAACATTTCTGATTATCATCAATGTTGAAAACAGTTAATATTTTTGTGGAAACTGTGATGCATTTTATTTTTCAGGATTCACAGATGAACAGAAAGATCCAAAGATAAGCATTTATTTGAAACGGAACTCTTTTGTCACATTATAAACCTCTTCACGGTCACTTTTGATCAATTTAATGCGTCCTTGATGAATAAAAGTACTACTTTCTCTGTGCATCACAGTTTACACAAAATATTAAATAGCACAAATAAGTTTTTTAGGCACCATATCAGCGTATTAGCATGCTTGTAAATGTTAAATCAACATCGGCTTGTACTGAACTAAAATAAAAGCTACGATAAAATAAAACCCACCTACGATAAAACCCATGTTCTCTGGATTCCTCACGGTAAGCCTAATGTATTTCAGCCCACTTGAGATAATTACACATAAGTGGCGCAGTAATGTTTCGAATCGCTCTGAACTCCTCGCAGCGTTTGTTTAACGTCAGCAGAACTCGAAGCGACGGTAATCACGACCCTCGACCCGTGATGAATGACCACGACATCAAAACCCTACGCTAATGATGGCCTGGAATGCACCCTGGATATCCGAGCGTTTAAAGAAGATGAATGACGGACACCAGCGCTCCTCTGAGGGACGCTAAATACACCGATCTCTCGCGTCCTGCTGCTAATCGAATGATTGGTGGATTTCCTCTGGATCCGTCGGATAAAAGGAGGTTGATTTTTGCTTCCGCGTTCTTGGCTGGATTTAGTCTTTCATTTAAATCTCTAGTTGTGCTTGGGGCAAAAAATGCAGCAGAAATGCCTCCAATTTCAAGAAAAAGGAACAGAAATGTTCTCATGCACAATTACCTTAAATCTAATGCACGTGTTGCCATTTAAGTGAACTGTGAAAATTAAATAAAAGAGTCGAATTGCTCGCATTGCATCAAAGATTTATCGTTTTTTACAGCATTAACCATTTTTATGCATTCTTTTGCATACAGTGCATATTTTACACTGCAATAAAATGATTTTATTAGTATTTTTTAGGATGATTTGACGTATGAGCCGCTCATTTACAGGTGCTTGAAGGCAAAAAAGAACAAAAATGCCTCCAAATTCAAGAAAAAGGGGACAAATGTGGTGCTCTGTACAATTAAACTTAAATCAGTGTTGAGATTGAAGTTAAAGTGCGAGAAAATTCTCATATTGCATCAGAGATTTATTTTATTTTGCAATGCATATTCGACGTTTAGAATTATTATTACAATATTAAGAGCAATAATTAATAGCAGTTTTTGTTGCAATATTCCTGTAATTAAATTCTGTTTTGTTCATGTTACACTGAAAAAACACTGTTTTGTTTTCTAGGACTAATATCTAAACATTCATAACTCAAGAATCATTTCCTTGAGAAGCGAAATGACATGAATACATTAAAATTATAAAAAATATTACTAATATTAGTGATATTATAAGTTGTTTTTTGAAAAATGTATTACAATTAAGTGAATTTGTTGAAAACAAGCAAACAAACAAAAGAAAGAAGAAAAAAAAAGTGTCAATGCTTATCATTTTATTAGGGCTCAAGCCCAAAGGGCGAGAGGCCTATTGTTTTCCTTAGGATTATTTTTTATTATTATTATTAGGGCTCAAGCCTGGAGGGCGAGAGCCCTATTGTTTTCCTTAGGATTATTTTTTATTATTATTATTATTATTATTATTTTTTCTAACGTTACGGGGGCTTTTGGGGTCCTCAACATGCTCGAAAACTCTTGAAAATTGGCACACAGATTGGAACCTGCGGCCATTAGGGTCGGGCAGAGACTGATACACGGGCGTGGCACAGGGGCTCTACAGCGCCCCCTGGAATACTGAGGGCCATATATCATACATACTTGCACGTAGACGCATGAAACTCGGTACACATGTAGATCTCATTAAACCAAACAACTTTCGTACTGCATGTCATAGGCTCCGCCCAACAGGAAGTTGGCTATTTAGGGTTTATTATTCATATTTTTGGTCAAAGTTGTGGGGGCTTTTGGGGTCCCTAACATACTCAAAAACTCTTGAAAATTTGCGCACACTTTGGAATCTGTGCCCTTTAGGAGCCTGCAGAGGTTGGGACCCGGGCGTGGCACAGGGGCTCTATGGCGCCCCCTGGAACACAGTCATAAATGTTGATGTATAGCTCACACATACTTGCACATATTCATATGAAACTCAGTACACATATAGATCTCATTGTGCCGAACAATTTTCGTATTGCATGTCATTGGGCTCCGCCCAACAGGAAGTCAGCTATTTAGAGTTATGTAAAAAGCGCATGCTCTGGAATTTGATATACTTGTCATAGGTTTTTTACTCGTTTACCACCAAACTCGGTCAACATGATCTCAAGACATTGGGGATGAAAAATTGCCAGGGGATTTTTGATATCTCGAACGGTTTGCTCGTGGCGAGGCGTTGAAATTATGGCGAGAATTGAGAAACAGGAAGTGTCTAATACCATCCACATACATTTCCTGATTTCAATCAAACTTCATCAGATTATTCATTGTATGATGTCGATCACATATATGTGACTATTAGGAGTCAAAGTTATAGCGCCACCAACTGGCAGCAGGAAGTGTGTCATTTTCAAAATGCTTTGAATTCAGCATCTTATTTTTACTCGATTTGCTTCAAACTTCATCAGAATAATGTTAAAACACAGCCGATATGAATCTGCTGGGGGAAATTGGATAGCTAAAAATATTGTTGCCGTGGCAACATGTCAAACTGGAATACTTCTCAGGTGATTTTGAGGCATATAACATGCTTAGAATTTCATCAAACTCAGAACACATATCAGTATTTATGATAACTAGACACTGGCAAAAGTTCATAAGAGGGCGTGGAAGAGGCACTCTATAGCGCCACCTTTTGTCAAAAGTGGGGGGGTTAGTTTTAGCTACAGACACCAAACTCGGTAAAAAAATTGTTCTTATCAAGACGGACAACTTTCTAATTCACAGTCATCAGCTACGATCAACAGGAAGTCAGCTATTTTGATTTGAATGTGGATTTTTTTTTACATTTAGTTGTGAATTAATGCATACTGCTCAGAGGAGAGTAACACTATACACACCAAACTTTTTCTACATGATGCCAAAACATTTTAAACAACTTAAATTGCCAATGGATTTTGGATAGCTTGAACGGTTTTGTCGTGGTGATTTTTTTTAATGACAGTAAAACTGGAATTATTAATTTTCCTGCATTTTTAAATTCCAAACACTTCAAAACCTTTTTTCATACAGACAAAAAGTCATTCTGAGTAAATATGGATAGTTTCACGACTTTACAACACTGTATGGATAATAGAAAATTAAAAAACTGTCAGACATCTCATCTCACTCTGTCCCTCTGTTTGAGTGTATGTGCTTCAGACTTCCATTGTCTGAGAGAAATTGCGCCCCTACAGGTGCAATTACAGGAGATTTAGTTTCTCTTTTAAATCGGTTAAAATACAAATAAATACTTGGATTTAATTCACACTGACAAGCTAAACCAACATATATGATTATTATCAGGTCAGGGCTCATTAATAATGGATGTGTGGTCAGTGATACGTGAGAAACACGAGAGATGAATCACCGCTCTGAGCATGAGCATCTGGAATGATGAGCTCAGAAAAAACGAGTTTATTCTTGTTTTATAGCTATTAAAAATAAAGTATTGCAGCGATATCACACAATTCACCAATTAGAACACACCAAGAGCTAAATTAAGATGTTTTTGAACTGTTTGTGTGAAAATGAAATATTTGAGGCTGCCTATATGAAATCACGCCTCCGATCAGCGCGTACAGTGTCGAGCTCAAATCAAACGAATTTATTCTTGTTTAAGAGCTTTTTTAAATAAAATATTACCACAAATGCACACAATAAACCCATTGTAACACTACAAGAGCTAAATGCAGGTGTTTGTGACCCGTTTAAGTGTGCAAGACTATTTGACACCGCCACTGGCAGAATAACATATATCTCTCGAGCTGCAGGATTCTGCCTTTCGTCGTAAGAACGAACACATCACGGACAAGATTATTTCAAAATAGCTTGGCGAATATAAACGAAAACAGCCACGTGAACGTAAACCGTTGAGAAATATATCTGAAGTGGATCTACTGGATTTGAATATTAAGTGACCGCGTATACCAGCTGCTTCTGTCTTCAATTTTAATCTATATAAAAAATGTAATTCATTCATCTTGGCTGCGTTTTTAATGTGTGTACGTATTTATTTATTTATTATTTTGCTCTAACAAGAATTAATCTATATTTAATTAAATCAATTACATTTTATTTTACATTTTATTTGTCCATTTCTGCATCTAAACGCCTAAAAACATAAAACATGCTCTATTATACTATTGTTAGCAATTTCTTTATCGTCCAATTTATCTGGTGTACACACTTTTATTTTCATAATAAACTTGTTTGTTAGATTATACACAGTTACAGTGGTCTATAATAAATATTGACAGGTTTTATTCAAGCTGTTTAGAATGATTGCAGTAGGCAAATGTTTTGAAATGTAAATAAAATAAAAAAAAATTAAATAAATAAATAAATAAAAAACATTGGAAAAGAATAACTGTTGTACATTTTTATACATTTTGTATAATTTCATAGTTTATGCATTATAGTTATAAAAACAAATAAATTTAGCCACTCACATAAAATCTTATAGGCCTTATCCTTTTCTGACAGTTTTAGGGATTTTTAAAAATCCTAAAAAACCTTATTTGTGCTGCAAATAATAATTTCAAACTCAAACAGTAAATATTCAGTTCATGCTTTATAAAGCCTTGTCCCAATATTAATAGTCAATAGTAAGCAGTTTATAAATACAGCTATAAAAAGCTTGTTCTTGGGTTATAAGCACATTTATTAAAAAGGAGAGTAAAGGGTCAGTTATCTTCCTATGAAAAATAAAAAAAAAACAAAAAAAAACAAACAACAACACAGATTGATACAGAACTCAGAAATTTTATTGTGGATTTATGATAAAATCAGCCTGTAAATGAATTCATACTCCTCCAAGAAGACACAAGTTCACAGCAAACTTTTTTAACATGAAGCTAATATACTGAAGATGTTAAATTGCGAATGGGTTTAGGATAGCTTAAATGGTGTGGCCATAGCGATTTATTAAAGTAACATAAAAAAATACAATCGTTATTTTACTATATCTTTAAAATTTTCATTCCAACTCTTCATAATTTTTTATATACGTAGAAGTCATCATTTGAAGGAAGCACAGTAAGTTTCATAGCTTTATCATTTTCAAGAGCCAGCATAAAATTAAAACTATCATAACTTATAAATCAAGCTTGCAATTCTTAGTTCCAATAATGACCACCAGATGGAGCTATAGGATTACTTTTAAATAATTATTGTAAAACAAGTATGATTTAAATCATTTATAGAAATCTTTCAAAGAAAAATAATATGTATTTTATGTATTTTACTGATAAAATGACCCTCACTTAATTAGAATAACAAGCTGAAGTATTGTGAACTGTATATTAAGAATAATTCTTTATAAGCTTTATGGACAGATACGTTTTGAGTGACTCTTGAAGGTTCAGCACCACATCCTCTTTTACCACTGTTTAAAGAATTTATCTTACAGAACAGGTGTGAATGAATTTTGGATAGCTTGAATGATTTTGCGTGGTGATTTTTTGAAATAACAGTAAAAAAGTAACCAGTAAATGTCTTTTATTTTTTTTAAAGTGCAGCTTCTAAACACTTCAAAAAAATGTACACATAGCAGACAAGTCATTCTGAGGAAATATGCATAGTTCCATGACTATACAACATTATATGGATGATAGAAAATTAAAAAAACTATCATACATCTGATGTCACTCTGTCCCTCTGTCACTGTGGTTAATGTGTGTGTGTGTGTGTGTGTGTGTGTGTTTGTGTGTGTTGTTAAGTGAATTAGGTGTGAAACTATCAGGGAGCATTTAGTCTCCAGCGCCAACATTTTACAGAACTGCCACTTTCCTGGA